>NC_064811.1:101879109-101945011 GCF_023721935.1 Panthera uncia
TCTTTTTTTTTTTTTTTTCCCTTCCCCTCCCCCATGGGTTTCTGTTAGTTTCTCAGGATCCACATAAGAGTGAAACCATATGGTATCTGTCTTTCTCTGTATGGCTTATTTCACTTAGCATAACACTCTCCAGTTCCATCCATGTTGCTACAAAGGGCCATATTTCATTCTTTCTCATTGCCACGTAGTACTCCATTGTGTATATAAACCACAATTTCTTTATCCATTCATCAGTTGATGGACATTTTGGCTCTTTCCATAATTTGGTTATTGTTGAGAGTGCTGCTATAAACATTGGGGTATAAGTGCCCCTATGCATCAGTACTGTATCCCTTGGGTAAATTCCTAGCAGTGCTATTGCTGGGTCATAGAGTAGGTCTATTTTTAATTTTTTGAGGAACCTCCACACTGTTTTCCAGAGTGGCTGCGCCAATTTGCATTCCCACCAACAGTGCAAGAGGGTTCCTGTTTCTCCACATCCTCACCAGCATCTATAGTCTTCCCCAGGAGTTTTTCAAATGGGACCAAAGGAAGAGCTCTCTTTTGACCCAGTTGTGAAAGCATAGGAACGTATGTATAAAATCCCATTAGTCATATTCTTTAGCAGTCGGAGAAACTACTCTGCAGAAATGGCAGGTCAGACGAAAAGAACTTGATATTATTAGACAACAGCTTAGTTCCTGTTGTTCCTTTTGCCAGCATCTGGCCTTGCCCACCCTCTTGTTCTTTGCTTCAATAAGTCAATAAATTCCCTGAGGTACTTCATTTGTGGTTCCATTTCTTGAAACCAAGAATCCTGGTTAATTATTATTCTAAGTGGTGACTTTACATTATTTCTTGTATTTATAAACCTGTATTGTGAGGGTCATTATCTGTATTCCATAGCTGAGGAATTTGGACCTCAAAGAGTAAGTACCTTGCCCATGGTTATATGGCTATTAAGTGGCAGACATGGTTTTAAAGCTAGCTTTGTTGATTTTGAAGCTCCCTCTGTTTTCTTTCTAAAGTTTGTCTTAGTGCATTCTTTTTATTGTGATAAAACATACATAACATACAACTTAACATTTTAACCATTTTTTAATAACTGTATCATCCAGTGGCACTAAGTACATTTACTTGGTTGTGCAATCATCACCACTATCCATTTCCAGAAATTTTTCCTCATTTCAAACTGAAACTCTATGCCAATTAAATCATAATTCCCCAGTCTTACGCAGCCCCTCGCAAACATTATCCTATTTTTTGTCCCTATAAATTTGGCATGTCATATACAATGTATCCCCTTTTGTGTCTAACTTATTTCACTTAGCATAATGTCTTCGAAGTTCAAGAGTGTTGTAGCACGTGTCAGAATTTCCTTTCCTTCTAAGACTGAATTATTTTATTGTATGTATGTACCACATTTTGTTTATTCATTTTTCTGTTGATGGGCATTTGAGTAGTTTTCCATCTTTTGGCTATTGTGAATAATGCCATGGATATACAACGTTCCGTTTGAGTCTGTGTTTTCAATTCCTTTGGATGTATACCCAGAAACTGGATCATAAGATCATTCTATGTTAAATTTTTTGAGGAGCCACTGTACTTTTTTTTATTTTTTATTTTTTTGTGTTTTGTTTTGTTTTGTTTTAGTGGCTGCACCATTTTACATTCCTACGAACAAACAATACATAAGGGTTCCAATTTCTCCACATCCTCACCAACACTTGTTATTTTGTTACTTTTAAAAAATAATATCCATCTTAATGAGTGTCTTGTGATTTTGATTTGCACTTGAAGCTCATGATTTTTATTTTTTTATTTTATTTATTTATTTATTTATTATTTTTTTTATTTTTGAGACAGAGAGAGACAAAGCATGAACGGGGGAGGGTCAGAGAGAGGGAGACACAGAATCTGAAACAGGCCTCAGGCTCTGAGCTGTCAGCACAGAGCCTGACGCGGGGCTCGAACTCACGGACCGCGAGATCATGACCTGAGCCGAAGTCGGCCGCTTAACCGACTGAGCCACCCAGGCGCCCCAGAAGCTCATGATTTTTAACCTATAACCTTCTGTGTGTCCTGCTCTCCAGTAGACCTTGCTCCCTAGACTGTCCTCATCTATTGTATCTCCTCAGTTTAGAGCATCAAGTCCAGTTAACCAGATATTCTCATCCCACCTTTAAACTTCCTTGGCTAGAAAAGACCAATGTCTCCTCTACTCTGCCAAAGCATGTGTTTACCCTTCTTTAAAATTCTGTTTGAAATTCGTTTCATCATTCAAGTCCTTCCCAAAGGAACCCCCTAATCCAGAGTACAGTGTACTCCCGTATCCCTTAAGCATTAAGAAACTATTAGTTTTGGGCTTATCTGTATATTCTTTTGCATGTTTTCCAGGTGGGTTTATTCCACCACTTTTAGATGATAAACTCCTTGAAGAAATGGATTCTGGGTACCTTTCTGTGGCAATCCCATTGTATCTCCTGTTCAGTGGTTGATGTGTATTGACATTTGATAAAAGTTGACCACGACCACCATTATCATATTACTTGTTTATGTACAGTGTGGCATTTACCTATGACAATATTCTTCTTGAGAGGAAATCTTAACATATTTTTGTGCTATAATTTCTTATGACATTATTTAAATATTTTCTCATAATTTTTTTCTTATGATTACGAGGGTGTCAAAAAGCAAGTTTCAGTTTTATCTACCTTTTTATTTCCTACTTATATGAAATTTTCTCTGTAGAATAATTTCTCAGTGTGTTCTATTGGGACAAAGGTTTAGTTGTCCTAGGAGAAAACATTTAAAGCTCTATTTCCTTCCTAGCAGTACCGCTGGAATTGTTGGCAGACATTTATTCCAAATCCCAGTTCTTGAACAGAGCCATTTTTAAGAGATGTTCGTATTTAGAAACATGAATATCATGCTGTGGCCCACCCTGAACTGTCTCCAATCAGCTGGCCTGTTAGCTATGCTGTACTCCTCTAGAAAAAAAAAAGAAAAAAGAAAAAAAAGTCTGAAAATGATTGGGCTTCCTGTCCTGTGGATTTTGAATTACTGTAATTAGGATCTCATGTTTGCAGCCACACAGCCAGCAGTAGTCTCTCAGCCTGGGTACTTTCTATTTCAGTTGGTAATTACTCAGTGGTTAAAAAAAAAATCAATCACAGATGAGAAAATTGAGGACATAGTTGACTTGGTACTGACTCTTTTGGGGGGGGGGGTTGGGGGGGGGAATAGGGTACACTGTCTGTAATTCTGGCTTTCTCTAGACCAAGGCATCTAGGCTGACTGCAATAGGGCCCTTGACTTACCTTGTACCCATTCCAAGGTGCTTCAATAAGAACAAGTGAGAAGACTACTACTGTAGGAAGAGGATTGGGGAGGGTGGGGAGGAGAGTGGTAAAGTAGAAGGAGGAGGGAGGAAGAAGTTAGTACCACTGTATCATTAAAAGAGGATTTCATATTCTTTTAAAAATTATGTGTGTCTCTGTGTGTGTTTTACCTTAAGGTTAACTTTAAATAATACTTAAACTTTATTTGCTGGATCATCTACTTAGTACTTATCAAGAGAGTTTGTTTACTGAAAAGCAATGCATCCTCCAGTTAGCATTTGTGGATCTATCTCCTATTTGGGAAAAGACTTATTTTCTCTCCCTCTCTCTCTCTCTCTCTCTCTCTCTGATTTTTCTATGCCTGGGAAAGCTGGTTTTATATTATTAAAAAATTTGAATTGCACAGCCCAGAGTCACTGGCCCCTTTAAAGGGGCTTTCTCTCTTGTCTTAAGAACAGACCTCGGAAGGAGCCAGATGGTTCCCGTCTGCTGCCTAGAGTCAATGCACTTCCTCCCACAGACGGGAGCCCTTTTGCCCTTCTTCCTTCCCAGCTCCTCCCCACTTTCTACCCCCCACCTCTGGGCCTCTCTGTTTTGTCCCTAGAAATAATCTTTTATTGCCCAGTTGTTCGGAAGTGACCTTTTGCCCTTGATTAGATAGCACCAGGCTCTATCACCGGATTGCTTTTGAGCTGGCAGTTGCTTTTTTGTGTTGGTTGATCTGGTGTCAGGGAGAACAATGCAAGGCTTTGCAAAATTTTAGTATAGCTCAGGCCTTGGGTGGAATAGGTGGGGGTGGGGAGATTGGGGGTTATATAAAGCAGACCAGTGGATCCTGGTTGCAAAAATATCTTTTCTTTAGTAAACTTAAAAACAAATGATATATTTTAAAATTCATTTGTACATATTTAACTCACTCCTGTTTAATAACCATGCATTTCAGAGGAATAGGGGATTACTTCAGGATTTCAGTAAATAGTGTTTAAGTATATTAATATACTATTAAACTGACTTGAGTGTATAGTCTTATATTAAATATTAATCAAGTGGACTGTTAAATTTCTTAGAGGGCCATTTCCCAGAAGCACCCAATTATTCTAAGTAACAAGTGTAATAAACCATATAATAGGGAATGTGTTTAATCATTAAAAGCTAACTCATTTTTAAAAATTTTAAAAACTAGGGAAAATATCCATGACTTTACATGCTTCCTGGATTAAGTGAAGGAATTTATGATTTTGAATCCTTCATAACAGTTCTCAAATTCTTTTGATTTCAAATTCCCAGGAATATCTGCTAGAACTGTAGAGTGGCTTAGTTTGAAATTTTTGTTTTGAAACTTCCAATTTCATTCTAGAGGTGAATACTATGCTATACAAGTATAGAAAAAAATTAAGATTTTTTTTGAAGCTTATTCATTTATTAACATCTAAAATTTTGAAATTTCTTAGCCCTCAACCTGAGGAGAAAATATCTTCTCTTCCCCAAGTCCTACCTTCCAACCCATGCAACCCTAAATTTTTGTTATAGGCAATTCTTTTTTTAAAATTTTTAATGTTTATTTATTTTTTGAGAGAGAGAGTGTGCATGCATGAGGGAGAAAGAAAGAGAGAGAGAGTAGGGGAGGGGCAGAGAAAGAGTGGGACAGAATCTGAAGCAAGCTTCAGGCTCTGAGCTATCAGCACAGAGGCTGACACAGGGCTGGAACTCAACCACAAGATCATGCCTTGAGCCGAAGTTGGAAGCTTAACCAACTGAGCCACCCAAGCGCCCCCTGTTCTTAATGTTAATGACCATACTCTTTCTTCACTCTTGGCCTGCCAGTTGTGGTGGCTTAAAATGAATGCCACCTTTCTGCTTTATTTCAGGTGGTATGTTCCATTTCTTGTTTCAAAGATTTGTAATGGTGGGCTATTCCTAAGAAGTTATTGTGACTGTTTTCCATAGAGGAACTATCTTTGTTACACAGTATGGAAATATGTACATCAGCCTTCACTGCAAAGGAGGTTAAAGATGTAAAGTGCTGAGTGAGTAAGTATTACCAGTTCCATTTTATAGACAAAGCAGCAGGAACCTTCATAGTCATGCCAGTGTCTAGAGGGACCCAGAACAACCTTAAGGTTCCTCTTAATTGCCTTGTTTCTATGCTGTAAGAATGACTGTTCTCATAAATATTGTGTATAGGGAGGTCACAAAGAAAAATAATTTTCAGTTTTTGTTATTTGTGCTTTCCTGTCATTTCTCTCAAAAAATCAACATGAAACATGCAAAATTTACCAATGAATAATTTTGAGGATGTGGTACATATCTCTGTGTGTATATATATCATATGTGTTTGTGTGTGTGTGTGTGTGTGTGTGTGTGTATCCATTTTTTTTATTTGAGAGAGAGAGAGAGAGTGAGCAGGGGAGAGGGGCAGAGGGAGAGAGAAAGAATCACAAGCAGGCTTCACACCCAGCATGGAGCCCGATGTGGGGCTTGGGATCATGACCTGAGCTGAAATCAAGAGTCCAACGTTCAATGCCTGAGCCACTCGGGCGCCCTTATATCTCCCACGTTTTTAAAAGAGCAATGGCTGTGGTTAATTTTCTTTGCAGAAAAGATGAACAGTTTGCCAGATAACTTGCCATTTGGGAGGTTTCTTGGTTGAGCCTGAGAAAGTGGGAAATGACTGAGGAAAGATAGATATTTGAGGCATCATTGAGTTAAATGAAAACATGCCATTCATGTGTTTGTAGATCTCTTTTGGTTTCAATCATCTGCCTATTAGCAAAGGCAGACCTCTGTATTTTTCTAGAGGGGTAATGGTAGATTTGAATGGTAACATTTGAGTTTTTAAAAAGGATCAGAAAATGGTTCTGAGTTTTTTCACTTTTTTTTTTTTTTTTTTTTTTCAAATAAGAGGATCCTCAACTCTGGTACTGTTCTGGGACTTGTTCAGACTGCAACGGATGAAAGGGAAGAATATTGGAATGTTCCTTAAGGGCCTCTGGGTGGGTAACAAGGGAAATGCTATGTGTTTATCATTGTGGTTTACAGACAATAGCAGACTGGGTTGTAATAGTGCTTATTGCATTTTATTTTCTTTTAAACTCTTCCTGTCTAAAATAAAGATACTTCTCTTTATTTTATGGGGATATTGTGGAATCGTTTCATAACTAGAATAATAAATTCTTTATGAGAGGAATTTAGCTTGTATGTGAACTTCAAAAAGAGTAGACTCTAGGATTCAGGAGACCAAGATTCTTCTGTTGATCATCTTTTAAAAAGACTAAATGAGCACCTGGGTGGCTCAGTTGGTTGAGCATCCAACTCTTGGTTTTGGCTCAGGTCTTGATGTCACAGTTTTGTGGGTTGGAGCCCTGCATCGGGCTCTGTGGTGGTAGCGTGAAGTCTGCTTAGGATTCTCTCTCTTTCACTGTCTCTCTGCCCCTCCCCTGCTCATGCTGTCTCTCCCTCAAAAATAAATAAATAAAACTTAAAAAAAACTAAAAAAATTCCCCTAATTTATACTATCATTAAAGTAGTGAGCAAGATATATATGCTGTTCCTGACAACCACCATTAAAGCAACAAAAAGACAAAAACAAATAAGCAAACAAAAAAACAGTATAGTCATAGAGTCCAAGCCAACAAACATTTATTATATTAATATTAGTATATTAGTATAGCAATGCCATAAAAAGTTTAAATCTGTGTTAAAGCTGTAGACTATATTCTCTTGTTGCCATACCCAGAAAGATGATTTTTCCGCATATTAACATATCAATGTCTACTTTGGACTTTAATAGTAAATGCCATGTAAATGCAAAGATAAAATTATACTTCCACTGAAAAAAGTGATGTACTAGCAAATTATTGATAAGGTTGACCTTATGACGTGCCCAAAGGCTTGGTAATAAAGGCGACAGAGCAGATTTACTGATTATTATATATGTAACCATAAAAAGCCAAGGTAGATTCTTTTGAGTAAGAAGAAAATTACAATCCATTTGAAAAAAGTAATTGAAAGTAAAAGGATAAATTAGAAATAAAGGCATGGTAAAATATCATATAGAAATGGCTGCCTTCAGCCAACTAGCTGGACATTATTTTTATCATGAAATAAGCAAGGCATTTATTAAATTATTATAATTGCCAATATTTCTTACTATTTAATTTCACACATGCCACTCTAAATTTGGTTTCATTGCCATCACCGAACTGGGTCTCTGAAGTTCTGGGACATCCTTTGGCAGGTCCAGTTCAAGATCTCTCTGTGATTACCCCTCTGATCCCCATATCTTTCTTCAGCTCTGTACTTTCTATCACCCACATAAAAGAATCAGTCATTTTACTAAGTCAAGCTGGTCAGGAACTTAATTGGTACATATTAATGACACTTTATTTTTGCCACACATTATGTTCCCTTGGTATCTGAGTTATGCCTTAACAATAAGTTAGGCATTTAAGATGTTAAATATATTTTGGTGGTACTGGGTAGCTAGATTTACATGGTCATAGGGAAAATGGGGTTTTATTTTTGCTTCTTTATCTGATGTTTCTAAGTCGCAAAGTTTGGGAGGTTAAAGTCCCTTTTAAATTTTATTGACTTAAAAAATACTTATGAACCATTCACGACAAACCAGGTAGCACTAAAGATAGATGATAAAGAATATAATATCACTTCTCAAATGGAGAAAAACCTGTCTGAATCCAAGAACTTTAAACTCTAATGATATTTGGGGAAGAAAATGACAGTTCCTTTCTAGTAAGAGTGACCAAACAATAATTTTTAAAGATTCAAAATCCTCAGCCCAATATAAATTAATTTGAACATAAATATGTTACATTAATTGTTAAACATGTTAGAGAAGTAAATTGATCTTTCAGAAAATAATTCAATTTTATTTGTTGTTTTTTTCCCAGATTATTTTGGGTTATAATGACATTTTTAAAAAGGGAAAAACTTCAAATCTATGATTACTAAATTCTCTTAAATTAAAAATTATTTATTAAGGAATTCATGCATAGTTAAATGCAAAAATTCACATGAAAGTAATTGCAGAAATCAAAATGATTTCCATACATTTACTTTGTAAGCTTAACTTTCATTTTTTTTTTTTTGTTTTAAATCTTCAAAGTAGGTAAATTCTAAGTGAGGCTTTTGAAGATCTTTAAAAGCAAGCAATTTTAACCCTTCTCATGGGTTTTTGATGTCCTGGGGTTACTTGAATCCATTAAATCAACCAGTGGCAAAGTTAAACCATTCAGAATGGAACAAACTGCGTGTGATTAAATGATAATTTCCTAAATTGAAAAAAAGTTTTGCTACATCAGATAGTAGGCGATATCCACTGCTCACTATCAGACTGAGGAACCCACACATGTGCCATTCCGGGAGGGTTGCCAATGCTGCTGTCATCACTGGTAGCTAGAAAAAGGCATCATTAAAAGATTTGCTTGTAGTGTTGCTCATCATTAGTAATTTGTATATCTGGTAAGTAGACATAAACAAAAGCAGCTCTCTCATTGATATTTTTACTCTCCTCCATGCTCTCTGATCCCCTTAACCTCTCTTTGAATCTCCTTAAAGGTGTGCTGGTCTGCTGGAGCTGGTATTTTAGTCTTTGCCAGCATCATTGAATGCTTGATTTATGCACATGCACCCTGAGCTCATCCATTCCTCCTGACCCTCTAAGCTAATCTACTTCCAGCCTCTATCACAAGCTTCACTTGTCTCCAGCTAAAATTTATAACATAATTGATGTGTTAGAAAGTGTTTTTCTGTCATAAGTTAGGTGGAGTGGAAAAGATAACGGCAATGAAAAGGTCAGGTCAATTGCTAGTGACGAACATTGCCTTTGTACAGGTTAGTAGAAGTGAGGAATATCTTATGAATAAATTGAGAAGGAAGATCTACAAAAAAGGAAAATGGTTTTGTTAAATAATGGGAATGAAAAAATTGTGGTGATTTTAGAATGGCAAAAATGTAGAACGACTTTTTTTTTTTTTTAAATTAAAGGCATCTGAATGAAAATGAAAGAAAAAAATGGACTTATTGAAGCAAAGGGGGGGAAAAGTTAAGTGAACACAGGCTAAAGAAGGAATCTAGTTTATGTACAGCTTTGAGGATGAAGAATGAGTTAATGAACCATTCATGGTACATGTAAAATGCCGTGTGACGCACCAGGGAACTGCTGTTAGTCACAAAAGAAAAATTATGGTACATCTTTCAGGCTCTGAAGGTCCTGCCGGAGCCCCTTAGCTCTGTGCCAACTCCCTTGTGAGAGGCAGTAGGCAAACCTATTTAAAACCTCCCCCCCCCCCCCCCCCCCCCCCCCACTGTAAGAAATTGGCCATGTGGGACAAGGAATTCCTGCTTCTCTTGAGGACCCTGGAGATTTACAAGGAGGTGTAAATGGTACTACAGCACCCTGATGCAGTTATTTCTAGTTTTTTCCATGTTTTCTGACACAGAAGGTAATGGGACACTTCTGAGTCCACCTAAAATCTATGTTCTTGGGGGACATCTGAATGGGGTTAAAAAAGTCTAACACTGTTAAAAGCAGATTCTGTATCTCTGTTTTTTTTCCTCAGCAAAATAATACAAACCATTCTGAGGAGAAGTTTTCTGTGCTTTAACTTTTTTTTTTTTTTACTTCAAGAAGTTCAAAGTCCTTTCCAGAACACCATAGCACATTGTTTGAAATCTTTGTATCCTTATAATGCACATAAGTTAGAGATAAGTGATAAAGATGGAAAGGATGGGCTTAGGTTTGGACAAATACAGGTTCAAGACCAGTCTTTGCCACTTGCCGGGGCCAGTCAGTATCTTCTTTAATACGACCCTCAGACCCGAGTACCCAGGTCCTATCTTGGCACATTGCCCCTCCCCACCTCAGAAGACCTTGCTCTGCCCTCCTCTGACCTCATCGCCCATGTGGCTGAGAGTTTGTGGGTCCAACGGGATATGGCCATTCTCCCAGAACCTATACCTCCCCATATTTTGGGTACCCTCGACCTCAGGGTTCTGGACCCAAATAGCAAGGCTTACCTTCAGGCGATTATAGGACTCCTTCTCAGGGCTGTCTTCTCAGGGTTGACAATGGGGCTATAATGCTGCTACCAAGGGAAAGGGTTGGCAGAGGGGGGATGGAAATAGATGGAACTGGGACATGAGGGGCTTCAGTGTCCATATGCATATGTGAGATGCTTCTGACATAGGACAGAGCTGGGTGTGGTAAAGAAAGATCCCTTGGTTTATACTCTGGACCCTACCAACAAATATTAGAAGTGGGCCTGTCCATCTAATAAAGTTACTGTGATGTTTAAATGAGCAATACATGTAAAGTGCTCAGCACAGATTTGTAGAATGTGGGTATTCAGTAAGTCTTTTTGTTCTGGGACAGCTTCTGTTTTAAATTAAACCTGACTTAGCTTCTTCTAAATGCCCAAGAAAAACATCTATTTAGAAACCCAAAATAAAATGAAACCTCTTTAACAACACTGATGAATAAGACTAATAGCCATCATATTGTCAGAATCTGGGCAGAATCTATAGACAGTATAAAAACTATAGAGCAGGATAAAGAATCAAAATGGGTGTTTAGGGTCATTTTACATTGATAAAAAGCACAACCCACACTTTGGAAAAATAAGTCATAAATCTTCAAAAACTGAGTTACATAGGTACTATAATAAAAATCAGTATATAAAGTAAAAAATACCAGAAATACATAGAGCAATGGACAAAAACTTAATTATTGTGGAATAATACACTTTCTTCCCAGCTTTTGACAAATCAAGTAGGTAATATATAGACATAGAAAATTAGAATATAGAAGTGGAATTTATAGCTAACTATTGAAATTTGCACAATTCAAACGAAGAATATACTTTTTAAAAAAATATATGTGAAATATTTTCAGAAATTGATTACATTGTTCTATAAAGAACATCTCAATAAATTCTTTCCATGTAGAAAGTGAATAGGCTAGACTGTCTGATCTTAATGACATAAAACTAAAAACTGATAATGAAAGATTAAACAAAATGATCAATTGTCCTGGAAATTAAATACCACATTTTTGTGAAATTAACATACTTTTGATTAGCAGACACATCTCAACCTGAGAGTTCTGAAATGTGCAAAAAAGTGTTTTGCAATTGATGAAACGCTTTATCTTGTAAGTCAAAGAGAAAATGAAAAATTTGCCAAAGAAACAAAAATACTGACATGACTATGGTATAGGACCAAAGCTATACAATGAGGCATATTCATAATCTTCAAATGCTTTTGTGACAAAGAAGAAAGATAATAAATGAACTAATACTTTATTCAAGAATAGTTTCATTTTGCAGTAGAACCACCATTTCCTTTCCTCAGAGACTGATATTAAATGTAGTCATCAAGTCAGATTTCTTTGTGAGTTTCTTTAATCTTAGGAGCCCCATTGTCTTTCCTTGAAATTGGATTTCTGTTGTTAACTTTTCCTCCTTCCAATCTATCCTTCAGGCATATTTTATATGGTTACCTCAATTACATAAAAAATTTGGATTTTTAAATAATGACAACTGATAACAATCAGATGATATAGCTAGACACTATCATGGAGTGAATATTGCTTAACACTACATGCTGTCTTACATAAGTTTCCATTCTAATTCTATAGAAATCCTAAATGATAAAGAATTAATATCCCAAACCAAAATTCAAGGTAAAATTTAACAATGAAACACTAGATGCCAAATCAGGAATAAGACAAGGATGCTTCTATAAGTCATTACTTAGTATTATTCTGTTTGAAGTAGAAATGGGAAGTACAACTTACAAAAAAGGAGATTCATTGTTATATATGATGATGTATATCTGGAGAAATATAAATAAATCAACTTTAAAACATTTAGTACAGGAAATTTCCATAAAGTGACCAGGTAATGGATACATAATGAATAATTTGCAAGAGAAATGTCCCCAAATTAGTTTTCCTATTTGATAGAAAACAACAACAACAACAAAACAACAAAACAAAACAAATAAAACAAAACAAATCCCACCCCAAATGAAAAACAAAAATCCAAAAAACAAAGAAAATACAATGGGTAAAAGAGTTAATCAGTAATAGTAATAAACATCTTCACGAGAGCATTAGAGAAACATGAAAGTTTACTTTGCTTCTGGATGTAAAGATTTAATATGAAAGAGTTGGCAATTATTTCCAAATTAACTTACAGAGCTAATGCATTCCTTATCACAAGACCAACATGGTTGCCTTTAGGAACTTGAACAAATTATTCTAAAGTTTAAGCATGTGAACATGTTCAAGAGTTATTTTTTCTGAAAAGAGTGATTAATGACACTATATCTCTTAAGAGAAATGACAGAAATTAAACAACATGGAATTAAAACAAGAATAGACAACCCAATTATAGAATAGAAAATTTCCTCATGTTTTAAGTGACAATTCATGATTTAAAAATAAAGTCTTGGATAAAGGATGATTTGATTGGGAGACCAGACCAATAACTTGGAGAAAAAAAATAATTAGAGTTTCATTCTTTTACTATATATTATAATACATATTAGATGCATTAAAACTATAAAAATTCTAGAAGAAATATATATATATATTGAACAAAGTTTGAGATAAAGATGAATTTTCTAAGCATAAAACAACGTAGTAAATGCAGTAGAATAAATTATAAAAGAAAATTTGTTTAAAAAACATAAGTAAAATGATGAAATGGAAAAAATATTTGCAAAAGGCCTTGCTGCCATAAGTAAGTTAAAAACATTAAAAAAGACTATTTTTATAAATCAATATGGGAACCATGACTACTCCACTAATAAAAAATTTCAACCTCATTGGTAATCAAATAAATACAGATTAAAGCGATGATACATTTAAAAATATATATGTATATATCTATACATTTATATATCTAAATATATACAAAATATTTAATATTTGACGTTAACAAGATAAATACATTAATTTGGGGAGTATACATAATCATTTTAAAGTAATTGTGCTTTTGGTAGCAAGATTACAAATGTTTATGTATTTTAACTCAGCAATTTTTCCTCTAAAAATGGATCCCAAAGAAATAACTAGAGATGGACTGGAAAAGTAGTACATGGATTTATAGAAACAATGATAATCCCTTTTTAATATACTTACATTTATGTATACATTTGCATAATAAAAGCCCTAAACCAGTGATTATTTATGGATTTTAAGATTTTAAGTTTTACATTTTTCAAATTTTATAAATTCACCGTGTATTGCTTTTGTAATTAGAAAAGCAATTGAACATTATCTTTTTTTATGTTTTTAGTTTTTAAATGTTTATTTGTTTTTCAGAGAGAGAGCATGAGCACGGGAGGGACAGAAAGAGAGGATCCAAAGCAAATTCCTCGCTGTCAGTGCAAAGCCCAACGTGGGACTTGATGTGACCTGAGCCGAAGTCAGATGCTCAACTGACTAAGCCACCCAGGTGCCCCAAACATTACCTTTAAAAGTAAGAATATTCATGGGGTGCCCAGGTGACTTAGTTGGTTGAGTTTCAGATTCTTGGTTTAGCCTCAGGTCATGATCTCGTGATTTGTGGGTTCAAGCCCTATGTCCAACTCTGTGCTGATCATGCTTGGGATTCTCTCTCTCCTCTCTCTGCCCCTCCCCAGCTCACACTCTGTCTCTCTCAAAATGAATAAATAAACTTAGAAAAAATATAAAAGTAAAAATATTCTTTTCCATTTCCATATAATCTAAGAGCGGTGAATAAGTGATCTTATCTGTTTTTTTCTGGCCTCTCACCTTATCTCTCAAGACACATTTTACATTTTCTCATAAAATCCTATAGCTCCTTAGTAAAGACAAATAAATGATCTTCTTGTAACTATGAATTTTTGCTTTAACTGTTTTATGTAATATGATCATCAAGAATTCCCAGTTCGCATTTCAGTTTAATATTGCATCTTCAGCTAAACACTTAATTGATCCCAGTGGTAATAGCCACATAAATACTTAGATGAGATTATTTTGGCAAACATCCAAAGGTAAAATTAGATATTGTTCTTAGAATATTTTTAAAGGTAATTTACACGAATTCTTTCTCTTGACTAGTAAGTCCCAAAAATTGCAGCAAAGAAGCTTTCCAAAATTCAGCTTAATCTAGTCTGTTTCTCACTTTCTTCATGGTCTCTATTACAGTTAATAACTATAGATTCTGAATATCATATGTGGTTTAAAAAAATCTTGATTGTAACTATGACCTTAAAGCTGATCTTTAGTAAAAAATGTTTTCCTGTATAATAGGTTCTTGGATTTCATTAAGGTTAAAGGGGCAATTTAGATCATTACATGTAACTTGTGAGATGAGAATGTGGTAAGGCATTTTCCAGGCTAAATTCAGCCAAAACTGTGGGTGCTGCTTCAGCAGCAGTTTACAGAAGCTCTCTCAGGTTGGGATATGGTGTCCCTAGATACCTAGGAGCTAAATTAGGTATTTATGAGAGTCCTTGAATTTATTTTTATAATTTCAAATAACTTAATGAAATCATACATTTTCTCATGGGAAGGTAGTTTTCTTTCTTTCTTTTCTTTCTCTCTTTCTTCTTTTCTGCTTTTGGTTGAAACTAAATTTTTTAACCCAGGTAATCTTATACCAGTTAGATAATTTGAGAGCTCTATATAACTCTGAATAATAAAAGGCTACAAATTTTATCATTTCAATTTTATAGACAATTTCAAACCTGTGATCATTAAATGCAAGTGGAGTTTGGACACACTGATTCAACCCTTCCCCCGTGTCTTGCCGTACCAGGTCAGGAAAGCTCTTCACTTCAAGGGTTTTACTTTCTCTATGATAGAATTGACTTATCTTTCAAGAACCTTAACAATTTGTGTATAGATGAACCTCCCTTTATATATATCTAATATGTTAAAATATGGCTGTACACAGCAGATACATTTCTCTTGGACTGCCTTTGGGTGATTGTATACATATAGGCCCCTGGAATTTACTTATTCCTCCAAGAATTCCTTGTATCAGGAATAAATCTATGTTGGTCTGACTTACTTTGGGGACACCGTTAATAGCTATACATGCCTCAGTTGTACCAATGAAGGCATTCATTTTTGGAACTGGAAGTTTCATGCGTTCTCAGAATCATGCAACAAGATCAATGGGCAACTTCCTTTTTGGTGAACAATTTAGAAATCTTCAGTAGGTATTGGTGGATCTTGAAGCAGCTTGAGACAGATTTCCTCTTCTAGGTGCTTCCAAAGCTTACTTTGGTATTGGTGCTTTGGTCAGCTACTTTTGAATATGCAAATGGAAAATGGAGAGAAAAAATGTTCTTAATTAATCTATCATCAATTATGCAGGAAACAAATGGGACAATTTACAGGTAAGAATGGGGTTGATATGATCAGAGGCTAAATTTTTAAAAATAAATGAATTTTAATGTAATGTAATCAAAGTTTCCAAATCTTTATGTCATTTTTCTCATCAACTCCATCCTTACTTTTCTTCCCATGACAAAACAAAGAACAAACCCTTAAAAATAGCAAATAAGTAAAAGAGAAATTTCTCAAGTGAGCCTTTTGACTCATGTTTGCTGTTATCGTTGGGTCCCATTTCCAGTAGTTGCTTTTTTGAGCTTTTAGGGAATTAATTCATTGAAAATTACATTTTTCTGTTGAGCCAAAAGTGTGTGTGTGTGTGTGTGTGTGTGTGTGTGTGTGTGAAAAATGTTCCTAGGATCAGCTCTATTTGCATTGGTATTTCCAGTGGAAATGTCAAGTGTGACCTTTTTCTTGTTTGGGTGTCTAATCCTATTTTAAAGCCCTGTCACGCCCCTGCTGAGGGTCAGTGCCCTTGTGAATAGAACTTCTGCACCTGCTCCCCCTTTCTTCTCCTCTTCTTCCCCTCTGCGTGGAACTGGAGGATGTTCCGGACGGCAAACAAAACAATACTATGCTTCAATGACTGCAGTGATGGAAAATAATTCCAGACTTGGGAATTTGGTAGAGTAAGTTTTGAAACCATGAGAAAATAAACACAAAAATAGCAAACCTGAAAAGAAGAAAAGAAAAAGGCTCAGAAACATTACATTTCATTGCTACAAATATCAGGGCTAACATACCCTTGAACTTTTCAACTGACAAGATAGACGCTCTTGCAAAAGATCAGCTCTTGTAAATACAGGCTGCTAAAATCAGTGTAATTGACATTTTACCTGTGAGGGAAAAAATTATTAGCAACAAAAGAACTGTGGGAAATATATCTGAGGAAGTCACAATTACCATAGCGACTGGATTGGTTTTCCTGTTTCCCAAAGTAGAATTTTGAATAATTATGCTTAGAGGAGCTGAACTAAACAGTAAATGAATGTAGACAATTTGAATGGTAAAAAGGATCCTATCTTCAGGCTTATTTAAAAATAATGTTCTGCAAAAATCATCTCTTTGCCAGTACTTGGGTTGGATCATTATTTCCCATCACAGGAATTACTAAGGAGTTAGCATACAATTTCTTCTTGGATCCTAACCAAATTTAAATATGTAATTTGTCTTTATATTATATTTGTTTTTAAAGCTGTGAGGGGAAAAGCTGAAAGCATGCTGAAATTCTGCTAAAGCCATAAAGTTCAATATCAATAGTTTTTCCTAAAAGAAAACTTTACCACAAAATCCCTAAGTGAATCATATTAATATTCTCACCAATTTTCCAAAATTCATGCTAATGTCTACTTTTTCTTGTGAAATGAAGCTTAAATGGTGTTCTCAAAGCTTGTAATACAAATGCATTTTATCTTTCATTTTGCACCATGCTCCTAAACTCAACTTAGGAAGTAGCTCTTCATATATTTACTCATTCATATATTTACTAATATATCACTACTCTTCCCTCATCACCTTATATCTTGACCCTGAGGTAGTTTACTAACTGGTTTCTTCACCTGCAGCCTCCCACCTCCACCCACTCCATCCTCTCTACTGATACAAAAATTATCTTCCTGGGGTGCCTCTGTGGCTCAGTTGGTTAAGCATCTGACTCTTGGTTTTGGTTCAGGTCATGATCTTGCAGTTCGTGATTTCAAGCCCCATATCAGCCTCCGTGCTGACAGTGTGGAGCCTGCTTGGGATTCTCTGTCTCCCTGTCTCTCTCTGCTCCTCCCCCTCTCACTCTCTCTGTTTCCTGTCAAAAATACATAAACTTAAAAAAAAGAAAAGAATCATCTTTCTAAAGGATAACATACCACTCTTCCTCAAATACCTCCAAACTCTAGAGTCACATAAAATGATTTAATCAATTTCACAAGGAGTAACCAAACTAGTTAGAAGGTAAGTGGGAGAAATGGGAAGTGTTAGGGTTTGGAATGCTTCAGAGATCACTGGAAGTACGAATCATGCTAGAATTGGGAGGACGTAGGGCTTGAAAGAAGCCTTGAAGAAATAGGGAGTGTTTGACTAAAAGAGAAGTGACAAGGGAGCATTTGTCTTCCTTCAGGGAACAGTGACTGAAGATACAAAAGTGTTTGGAGCACGGGTGGTAAAGCAGTTTGACTGGCAAGGAAGGTTTTGGGGAGAGAAATCTGAAGAGTATGGTAGACCCTGATTATCAGCTTGTAGATATCTTTACTTTGTGTTTTGGAAAGCCATGGAAGTATTTGGGCATGGTAGTGATATTATTATCTATAAAGACTCACAGAAAATATACAGGACAGATTGGGTGAGGATGGAATGTTAGAGGCAGAGAAACTGACTCAGAGGCTGTAATCTAGGTATGTGTAAAGGCCTTGAGTAAGTGAAGGCAATGAAAAAAGTGGAGACAGATACAAGAAACCCTAGAAAGGAAATACTTGTAAGATTTGGAAAAGAAATAGGCATGAGGCAGCACATTAAAAGAGGACTCTAAGATTTCAAGTTTGATGACTAGGAGAGCTGGAGCAGCCAGGAGAAGAATCTGGAATTTTGTGTGTATATAATTAGCTTTTAAATGTGATGTTTGAAATAACTGAAATACATTTCATTGAAAATGTCATGTAAATGGTTTGGGATTCAATGTCTGGGTTTGAGAGAGAGTCCTTGCTAGAAATGTAGATTTGGGAATATACTGAGTGATAGTTGAAGCTTTGGAAATAAGTAAGATCATTCAACAAGGACTGGACTCTAGGAAGTACTCATGTTTCTGAGATGGGAAAGAAAAGAAGAAAGCAAGGAAAGAGATCAGAAATAGGTGGGACCCAGGTGAACATTGTCTTATAGGTAGAAAGGAGCATGGCACAAACCACAACACTGCAGGAGAGGTTCACCGCAAGAATATGAAGCCTGAGAATAGACCACTGACTGGTTTTGTAAACTGGAAGACCATAGTTGACTTTTGAAAGTCCAGGACCAGAAGCCACATTGCACATGATTCAGGAGGGAATGTATTATGTGAACGCAGAAGCAGCAGTCATAAAAACTCATGAACCTTGGTGGAAAATTAAAGAGAAGAATGGAGGTGGACAGGCCATCCAGCTCAAGAGAAGGACATCAGATGGGACAGACTTGTTGTTGTTTGAAGTCAGGGAATCAAAAGCCAGAAGAAGTGAAGGACTGGAGGTGTCAGAGAAAGCAACATGGTGTTGAGAAAGCAGATATCAATGAATGACTGTTCCTGTAGATGAGCATGCTGTTATGAATGTGATATTGGAGGTGAGTGTTGAAGTTTGCCCCTGCAAGGGTGTGTGTGTGTGTTTATGTGTGCATTTGTAGGTATAGGAGACATGGATGGAGGTGGGGATGGGTACCACTGCTGAATAAATCAGAATGGAATGTTCAGTGGTAGGTAGAACAGGTTGTCTAAGCATGGAAGGACTAAGGTTCATTGGTACCTACGGATGCCAGTTACTGGTGCCTTGTGACACTGGTGAATCTGAGGTGTTCTTGGCTTGCAAACGCAATCCAAGTGAGAGGACCCTAGAAGGCAAAAGTTTCATTTTTAGGTGGTTTTGTCTTTTGGTGTGAAAAGGTGGAAGGACAGAAAATCATATCATATTGCTAGCTGGTTTTTTTCTTTTTTTGGGGAGGGTGGTTTATATGCTCCCAAACCTCCGTATGTCTTGTGATCATGTTTGCTTGTCCATCTTCCTCACCTAACTCTGAGCTTCTCAAGGGCAGTGCCAAGGTCTTTTATCTTCAAATCACTAGCACTTTCAATTGTCCTGGCACAAAATAAGCAGCAAATAATGCTTGCTCTGTGAAGTAGGGAGGGAGCGGAGAGGTAGGTTCAGGATAGGAGAGATATGTCTTCCCCCAAGGCAGGAGGGAAAGGAGAAGAAATGAATGTAGAGACATAATTTAAAAAGTTTAAGTTGGGGCGTCTGGGTGGCTCAGTCAGTTAAGCGTCCAATTTTGGCTCAGATCATGATCTCATGGTTCATAGGTTCAAGCCTGCATCGGGCTCTGTGCTGAAAGCTCAGAGCCCGGAGCCTGCCTCAGATTCTGTGTCTCCCTCTCTGTCTGCCCCTCCCCTGCTCGCACTCTGTCTCTCTCTCTCAAAAATAAATAAACATTAAAAAAAAAAAAGCTTAAGTCAAAGGAAGAGGGCATAAATACATGATGGTTTCAATTTCCTCAGTAAAGTCATATCCACCAGTATTTTCTGAGTGGGAGAGGTGGCAGGCCCTGAAGAAAGCCATTGAGTGTCTTCTTGAGTGAGGTACTATGAACACACTTTACATACACTTTCTTTTAAACTCCATAACAGCACCATAAAGTCCTTATTATTCCAATTTTGCTGATAATGAAATTAAGGCTTAAATAACAATACACTTACTTATAAGCTTCTATAAAATCCAAATCTCTTGATTGCAAAACCTATATTTGGGGAAACGAAGAAAAATATTCTTGAGCAGCAGCAAGGGTCTACTAAGGGTGAGTGAACTTGAGCTTGCCTCAAGGTAAGACAGTGAAGTTCCATGACTGAAAAATATAGAAGCAAAAAGCTGTGGAAAGTAGGCTTTGTGCCTGGTATGGCAGAGGGAGTCTAAGTGAGGAGGATATGACCAAGGACTAGGTTGAAGGAATTCTTCATTACTCATTTTAGGTCACTAAATCTAGTCTCTTTAATGAGATTGAAAGCCTCTGAAATGATTCCTCCTTGTGCCTTGAAAAGTGTTAAGGGCTGATTCAACACTCAACAACTACTTGTGGACTGATCAACATAAAACACTGTGGAAACTGAGATAAAAATGGAGATGTATGCTAATTAAATCCAACATTATTTTGGACTTGTGTACTTTGCCTATTAAGATGGTATTAAACCAAATAGTGATTTTATTAATAATAATTATTGTTATTATAATGATAATTATAAGAAAGCTCTTTGTGAAGGTAAAGCTGGCTGAATAGACATGCCTGCATCAGACTAAATACAAGGAATCAAATAGCCAATATTTGGTGAAACAAGATTTTGGAACTTTGGAAACAAGACGATGTGTACCTTTATATTGTGTTGCTCTAGGAAAGAAGATAATAATAACAGATATTTTTGAGTACTTACTTGTTGTAGGCAGTGTTCTTAGTACTTCACATGCACTAGTTTATTTAAAACTTTTAAAGAGCCTAGTGCTAAGTATTATGATTCCCATTGCACAGATGCAGAAACTGAGACTAAAAAAAGTTAGGTGCCCAAGAATAGAGCAAATCAGTGACAAATTTAGAATTTACACTCGATGTTTGCCATTCTCCCAATTCTGACATTTCTATTTTATGGGCCAAGCAGCTTCTTCATGTTCAGTGAGGAATATGAGTAACCTTTAACACATTTGAAGTGTGCTCTTCCTTAGTGGCTGGATAAACTCCCTTTTATCCAGCATCTGTTCTGGGTCAGTTGTGTTCAGAAGGAAATCCTCTTTCTTATTCATTTGTGTGACATTTGTATCTCAGGGGTTCTTTGACAAAAACATTCAAAATCTAAAGAAAACTATGACAAAAGATGTCTTCTGTCTTTCCATAAGTAATAGCAAAGCTGAGTCTATGAGTTGTCAGATTTCTCTTCTCTCAGTTTTGACCAGTTGGTGTTCAGTTTGTTTTAGAAATGGAATTTGAGAAATCTTTAAAAAAGGCATTTAATCTGATGACAATTGGAAACTAATCCTCCCTCCTTTCCTCCCTCCCTCCCTCCCTCCCTTCCTTCCTTCCTTCCTTCCATCTTTCCTTCCTCCCTTCCTTCCTTCCTCCCTTCCTTCTTTCTGTGTTTATTTTTCCGGCTTTCTTGAGAGATAATTGATATATAACATTGCATAAATTTAAGGTATACAATGTAATGATGTGATACACATATATATTACAAAATGATCTCCACAATAAGGTTAGCTACATATATCTCCTCACATAAATATGTTGTGTGTGTGTGTGTGTGTGTGTGTGTGTGTGTGGTGAGAACATTTAAGATCTACTCTGTTAGCAACTTCCAAGTATATAATACAGTACTGTTAACTATAGTCATCATGCTGAATATTAGATCCCCAGTACTTATTCCTCTTATAATTGGAAGTTTGTACCCTTTGACCAAAAAGTAATTCTTTATCAAAAGAAGAGTGAAGCCTGATGTGTTTATTATATAGGGCTTTATTTGGAAAGATCATGCAGTTGGATTATCTTTACATTTGTATGCCCAAAGAACAGAAGACATACTGTAGTAGTTCTGAAGGAGGACTTCTATCTTTATCTTCTTACAATAGGTAGAGACCAAGCAATGACTCTTGTTGGCTTTTTCCAGTCCTAAATGTATTAATCAGATATGATTAAGAGAAAATTAGATTCAGTTTTGAACATTAATGTGAAGTGTGTATTTTGTTCTGTCAAAGTCTATCTTTGTGGATTGGAATGTAGGAAGCATTATATTAATAAAAATTTATGTTAAAGAATAATTATCTAGAACTGTTTAAAGCTATAGTTAAATACTTTTTTAAAAGTTTATTTCTTTATTTTGAAAGAGAGAAAGAGCGAGAGCACGCATGGGGAAGGGGCAGAGAGCAAAGGACAGAGAGAGAATCTCAAGCAGGCTCTGTACAGTCAGCACGGAGCCCAATGTGGGGTTCAAATTCACAAACCATTAGATCATGACCCAAGCCGAAATCAAGAGTCAGAAGCTTAACCTACTGAGCCACCTAGGCACCCCTGCTATAGTTTAAATTCTTATCAAAGGCTCTTAAACACCACATCCAGTGTTTGAAATTTAGTTCATTCTAATTTAAATAAACCGATTTTAATTGTTCACATTACCTTATAGAATGACTAATACATATAAGAAACTTATTTCTAATTGGAATTTGCTGGTTCTGTTTCCAAAGCAGAGTGTTATGTCTAACATAAACGAAGATTTAATCTACTGTTATCTACTAAAGAATTTATAGTATACATAAAATTAAATTCTGTTGGTCAGATCATTGCCCAGCAGAAAAGCATCTTATCTTCAAGACCTTATAAAATTTCTTGTTTGTTTTGTATTGCTAGGTTCATACCCTTCTAGAAGAAGACAGATCATTTAATGACACACGCATACCAATATCCAATACGCCCACATGTGCAAATGTGTTGCTGTACTTCCAATAGGTCCAGTGCATGTATAAGCCTATCATTCTATGTCATTAACACATATATTTTTTATTTCTATTTGCCCATGTACTTGTAATCTTTAAGTATAATCAATAAGTAACACTTACATGTTAAAGTTTTATAATGAGCATTGTCAAATTTAACACGTACCTAATTTTTTTTCCTAAAATTTCTAAAGCAAAAAATGTTTGACAAATAGTGCTAAGTAATACATAGATAAAATAAACATTGAGTTCTCTGACAAGTAGAATTTCTCCCACCCCAAGTTTCTGAGTTTTATACTAGAATGATTTTAAACATATGTGGTTATAAGCTTATCAGATTTCCAAAAATGAACCTTCTATAAAAATCACACGGGGCCCCTCAGCTCTGTTTTCTTCCATTATTTATAGACAAATTGAAAACAAATGTTCTTTAAGAAAAAGTACAATGAACTGAAACCAGCTGTCAGGATGCACTTTTTCTTTAGAATTCATCTGTAATACAGACCTGTAGTAAACCAGAGCCCAAGTCTCATGAAATTGTGCCATATTTAATGGTAGTTTTAGTGTCAATTCAGAGATGTAAGTATTAAGGTCTGTTGCAGCAAGACCTCAATGCTTCATTTAATATAATTAAATTAAACAAGCAAGTGACATGGGGTAAATGCAAATATTTTCATTTTGGAGGTCTTAATTGCAAAAGGTGTTTTAAAAATCATTTGAAGTGATTTAATAAATATTACAGAGATAGTTCTACAGCTATTGTAGACTATTGAATAGCCTATAGCTATTGAGTGTTTGTTCATACAAAAGATCACAGCAAAGGTAATGAATAGAGAAGCCAAGAAAATATATACATAAAATGTTGGGTGACTTTCTTGTCTTAAACATAAAAATTTTCTTTATGTAATAAACACATTTTACTTAATTTAGAAAAGCATGGTAAGTTAATAGGAGCTTAATTTTTAAATGAAATGGTCTATTAAGGCACTATTAAAAAAAAGTTGTCTTTTTTTACTTAAAAAGTATCATCCTTTCTGGATGTGATACCTTGGGAAGGATATAACATTACTTATATAGAATTCATGCCAAGAGTGCATAATCTAAGGGACACCTAGGTGACTTAGTTGGTGTGAGCGCAAGCCCCATGTTAGGCTATGCACAGTGTGGAGCCTGCTTGGGATTCTCTCTCTCGCTCTCTCTCTGTCCCTCCCCTGCCCACGTGCTTGCACTCTCTCTCTCTCTCTCTCTCAAAATAAGTAAATGAACTTAAAAAGAAAACAGTACATAATCTGAGTTTATAATGAGGAAAAACACGACAACTTTAAATAAAGAAAATTTGATTTAAAAAATGAGAAACAGAATGAGAGAATGAATTCTTCAAAAAATATCAATGCCATGAAAGACAAAGAAAAGGCTAAGGGAATTTTCAAAAGTAAAAGACACTTAAGGGACATGACAACTAAATGCAACACCTGACTTTAGACTGCATTCAATTCTGAAGGAAAAATGTTATGAAAGATTATTTAATAAGCAAGTGACAAATTTGGAATACAAACGGTAGGTTAGCTAGAAGTATTGCATTAATGTTAAATGTATTGAAGTTGATAACTGTACTGTGGTTATGTAAGAGAATATCTTTATTCTTAGCAAATACACACTGAAACATCTAGGGTAAAGGGCTATGGTATATGCAACTTAGTCTCAAGTGGTTCAGAATGATAAAGAAAGTAGGGTAAAATGTTAACAATAGGAGAATCTGGGTAAAGGATATATGAGTGCTCTTTATACGATTGCAACTTCTCTGCATGTCTGGATTTATCTCCAAATAAAAGTTAAAAGTTAAAATCTAGGGGCACCTGAGTGGCTCAGCCGGTAAAGTGGCTGACTTCAGCTCAGGTCATGATCTCGCGGTCTGTGAGTTTGAGCCCCGCGTCGGGCTCTGTGCTGACAGCTCAGAGCCTGGAGCCTGTTTCAGATTCTGTGTCTCCCTCTGTCTCTGACCCTCCCCTGTTCATGCTTTGTCTCTCTCTGTCTCAAAAATAAATAAATGTTTAAAAAAAAAAAGAATGAATAGTTTAAAAAAAAAGTTAAAATCTAAAAATCACCTTACTTGAAAAAAGATAATTTCTGGGGAATATGAACCATTTTCAGATAAATGATGTTATAGAAATACTATGCCTGAAATCACCTGGTGTTATCAAACGTTGGTTGAATAAATCCATGACTAAAGGAAAGAATACAATTGGCATGGATTAATTGCTTTAGCTTTTCATTTCAAATTCTGTGGTGACTGACATGGAAAAATAAGCAGAGACATTGACTCAATCTTTAGTAATCAAGATTATACTGTATACTTCATTTTGTTGTGCCATAAGTTCTGAAGATCTTTCTTTTGTAGTTTTACCCTACTGTTCATCAGGTCCTAAAGGAGTCCAGTAACCCTCAAATTTCTCTCCAGAAGATATGTATAGATTTTTTTTCTAATGGTCACATTTTCTTTACAATTTTATTAAAAAGTGGTTGCATATAACATATTTCATGAGAGCAAATTTAAGTATTTTTAAAAATTTATTTAAGTAATCTCTACACCCAGTATGGGGCTCGAACTCATGACCCTGAGATCAAGAGTCACATGCTCTTCTGACTGAACCAGCCAGGTGTCCCTTAAGTATTTTTAATTACATTGGACTTGCCACCTGAGGAAACCAAAAGTTCTTCACACAACTCTCTTCTCCTAGAAAATATGCTGGGCAATATTGTCCCCATTATAATACAGGGGTAAAGAACCACCTTAATCAGCTTCCTGCTTTATTTTTGTTTCCCCAATTTTCCATGCTCAGCTATCTGCTCCCCATTTTTTCTTATTTTCTTCTTGTTTGTGGTAAAATCGCTTAAAAATTCAAATACATTAAAAATATATTTTATGCATTGTATAAAATCATCTTGTAATTAATAGTGAAAGAGCTGTGGAGTGGAAAAACGTTGTTGGCTTTGACCATGTGATTTAATTTTTTTACATGATTGGATGGGTAGACCATATGATATAGTCTCTTCTAAAACTTGTACAAAATGCTACAGATTAGCAGTGTCAGCATCACCTGGGACCATTATAGAAATGCAGAAACAATCTCAGACCCCAGCCCAGATGTATTTGATAGAAATCTGCAGTTTAACAAGAGTCCCAGGTCTTCTCTATGCACATAAAGGTTGAGAAACACTGATAAAGCTTCAAAGACATTTTTAAAAAGACGTTCCTGAAAAATCTAAAGGATCCAGTGACCTATATTGCTATTTGCTGTCTCACTACTATGACCACTTTAAGAAGAATAAAAATAGTGGTTGTTGTATCTCCTTCATAGATCTCTTTTTCTTTCTGATTATTTTTTTCATTTGTAAGAGTCCTCAATCTTTTTAATTCTTTTATTTTGTCTCATGAATTATTTTTATTGCTCATCCTAATCTTGATGTGTTTTTCCTAGAAACAATTATCTTGAATATTTTTTTCATTACCTGGCCACATAATGACTCAATGTTCTTTTCCATTGTGGTCAAAAACATGGTGTAAGATTTCAAACCCTTTGAAATTCATTCAGTTGTATACTATGGGTTAGCATATGGTCTATATGTGTGACTATTCCATGTGCTCTGGAAAACACATGTATATTCATCAGTTGTTGGTGTAGAGCTCAGTAAATGTTAATTAAGTTAATTTGACCATTATGTTATTTAGATAACCTATATCCATCAGGGTTTTTTTTAAAAAAAAACAACTTGTTCCATCAAGTACATTAAAAGAAGAGTATTGGGGTACCTGGCCGGTTAGAAATTAGAAGAGCATGTGACTCTTAATCTTGGGATTGTGAATTTGAGCCCCATGTTGGGTGTAGAGATTACTTAAAAATAAAAACCTAAAAAAATAAATAAATAAAAGAATAATATTAAGGGGCACCTAGCTGGTTCAGTCAGTAAAGCATGTGAGTCTTAATCTTGGGATTGTGAGTTTGAGCCCCATGTTGAATGTAGAGATTACTTAAAAAAATAAGAGTATTAAAATCTCTGATTTTGTGGGTTGGTCTATTTTCCCCTTTGAGTTAGTTTTTGCTTTATGAATTTTCATGTTATGTTATTAGATACATACATATTGAAGATTGGTATGAGGGATTTTTGGCAAACTTCTTTTTTATTATATGATTTTTTTCTTTATTTATTATAATAATCTTTTTTTGAAATCTATTGTGTTTGATATCAATATAGCCACTCTAGCTTTCTCATATTCACTATTTACATAGTATGTTTTTAATCTCCTTTTATGTCCAAGTTATCTGTTTCTTTATATGTGTCTTTGTACATAGCATATTTAATATAATTATTGCCATGATTGTAAAGACTCTGGGTTCTGTTATCTTCCTATAAAGAACATTAATTCTTGTATTAGTAGGTAGTTCAGTGTTGGCCAGTCACCTTGAACTTATATTTTTAGAAAGCTTAAATTATGTCTCAAGTTCCTCTAATTCGGTGAAAAAAATCTCTAGTTCTGTCTTCCCTACAGATCTTGTCTGGGCTAGATTTTAGTTTTGTTAGAGCAGGTATACAGTAGTTCTTACTAAGACATGGACTCCCACATCTCAGATGAATTCCAAAGTTGTTAATAGGGTGTTAATTAGATCTCCCCACTCTGTCAGGGCTGGAACTTTAACATCCTCCATCAGTTTTTAACTTCTAGTATCTCTGTTCTGTTCTCAACTCTTTCACAGCTGCTATCTATCCATATATCTATATCTATATCTATATCTATATCTATATCTATATCTATATATATGGATAGATGTAGATATAGATATAGATATTTGGATATAGATATAGATATAGATATATAGATAGTAGCTGCTAAAAGCCTTGAATGGTCTTATCCTTTGTGTGTACAACACAACCTTCACCATCACTGAAGACTCCTACATAGACTCCCAGGGCCCTCTTTCTGAATAACTCCTTCCTCTTCAGTTGTTTTGCCCTGAAAATTCCAGCCATTCTAGCTGCCCTGAATTCTGATCTCTGCCTGCTCAGCTTAGCCAAAATACCATACTCTGCTTGGACTGCCTTTCTGTTTATGCTGGTCAGGAAATTTTCCCAAAGCAGAGAACTGGGTGATACTAGGACTTGCATTGTGGGTTTCTATTCCCTCAGAGATTATTGCTTTTCACTGCCTGTTAACCATTTCCTGAAAACATTTCTTTTATTTAATCTTATACTGGGGAGGGAGAGCTATTTTGGTTTCAGTTATTCCATGGCTGGAAGCTTTTATAATTTTTTATATTAAGGAGTAGAAAGAGAAACTCCCTACCTTGATGCTTATTTAAAGGAGGAGTAGGGGTGTCTGCGTGGCTCAGGCGGTTAAACATCTGACTCTTGGTTTCAGCTTAGGTCATGATCTCATGGTTCGTGGGATTGAGCCCTATGTCAGGCTCTGTGCTGACAGTGTGGAACCTGCTTGGGACTCTCTCTCCTCTCTGCCCCTCTTCTCTCTCAAAATAAATAAATAAATAAATAAATAAATAAATAAACAACAAAAAAAGGATGAGTAACAAAAAAATGGCAGAATTCTGTTTATTAAAGCTCATGTTTGATTCCTAGAGTTTAATAATAATAATAATAACAATAATAATAATAATAATTTTCTATTATTAAACATTTGTATTCCATTTAGGATTGGAACTTTTTGAAATTATTTTTTTAGCATGTTGTTCTAATACAACTAATGTTCTATCTAGGTTATTTTTGTTGGTATCCTCATTAATTGTCTTAGAAATATTATTTAATAAAGAAAAAGTAATTAAATTTTTTGATTAAAAGACTGTTTCGATTTTCTGATACCAAAGAAAAACACCACCCTTTTATGAACTTTCATAGAGTATTGTTAGAGGATAGGGAGAATGGCTTGCAATTTGCATATGCTTTTCCTTAAAATTTGATGAATGGTTCTATAAAGGCTAAGTTAATTCTTTTCTGAATAAAGAGTGCTATAATTGAATATATACATGTAGAATATATATGTTGCATAATATTTTGTAATTGGGTAAGATAAAGGATTTCTGATGCCAAATTATTCTAAGAACCTCTCATGAAATTATTTTCCCATTGTTTCAGGGAAAATTTGCAGCCTCACTCTGAAAATGGGTCTGTTTAGGAAACCAGCCCCCCGCCCCCTCATTTCTGTATTTCTAAGGAGAACTGAAAAAGCTGGTGTAGTAACTGGTATAAACTAGTATGAAGAGTCTTTGAATCAACAAATTACTGCCTAACTTTGATTTCTGACAACTAGGACTATTGCCTAAGAGTCTCTGTAGAGACAGAAGAATAGGGGATTCTTTAGAAAGCTGCCTTTTTGATGAGCTTTTCTAAGACAAACCTGTTCTAAATGGACTTATTAAAAAATCTTCAGCTTCACTGTTAATCAAAGATATGCATATTAAATTAACAATGGGATACAATTTCCCTGCTAAACATAAGAGCAAAGAGGTTTTGTTTGTTTGTTTGTTTATTTATTTATATATTTTTTATTTATTAAAGTTTATTTTAAGAGAAAGAGAGAGACAGAGACAGAGAGAGCAAGTGAGAGGGGGAGAGAGAGAAAGAATTGCAAGTACGCTCTGTGCTGTCAGTTCAGAGTCTGATGTGGGTCTTGAATTCACAAACCATGAGATCATGACTTGAGTTAGAAATCCAACCAAGAGTTGGACATTCAACTGACTGAGCCACCCAAGTGCCCCAGGGCAAGGAAGTTTTAAATGCTAATCTCAGAGTTGGGGCGCCTGGGTGGCTCAGTAGGCTGAGCATCTGACTTCTGCTCAAGCCATGGTTTCACAGCTTGTGAATTCAAGCCCTGCATTGCGCTCTGTGCTGATAGCCTGGAGCCTGCTTCGGGTTCTGTGTCTCCTTCTCTCTCTGCCCCTCCCCTGCTCATGCTTGGCCTCTCTCTCTCTCAAAGACAAATAAACATTAAAAAAAAAAATTAAATGCTAATCAGGGAGCAACTAAGGGTGAAATGAAAAGGTAGCCCTGGTGGAGTGTAACTTGGTACATATTTTCTGGAAGGCAGTAGACAAAAAGGGTTTCAAAATTGTTTATGATCAAGGATTTTCATCACATATTTGTTTACAGTAAAGAAAAATCTGAAACAAGAAAGTAATTGAGGAATATTATCACAGAATATTAAATAATATGGGAAAATGCTTTTGATACAATATTGAGTAAAAACACAAGAACAATCTAAAAATTAGATATTTAGAATTAGAATTTTGATAAAAATTCAAAGTGGCATTTTAGAATATTATGTCATATACAGGTCATCATAAGTGTACCATGCACATCTATTTATCTATTTTTTTTTTATCATAGAATTAAAAAAAGGGTTTGTTTGCTTGCTTAGGAAAGAGAACTCCAAAATATCTAGGCCAACCAATAATCTGTTTGAGGATCTCCAGGGATAGAAATTCCACAACTATTCCTAGTGTTTTTTTAACTCTGGAAATTTGAAAAAAATTTTTTTTTAATTTTTTTAAGGGTGTCTGGGTGACTTGGTCGGTTGAGCGCCCGACTTCGGCTCATTGTTTTTAATGTTTATTTTAATGTTTTTTTAATGCTTATTTTTTATTTTTGAGAGAGGCAGAGACAGAGCATGAGCAGGGGAGGGGCAGAGAGAGAGGGAGACACAGAATCTGAAATGGGCTCCAGGCTCTGAGCTGTCAGCATAGAGCCTAACATGGGGCTCAAACCCACAAACCGTGAGATAATGACCTGAGCCAAAGTCGGGTCATGACTGAGCCAACAAGGCTCCCCGGAGATCTGAAAAATTTTAACTGAAATTTCCCTGATTTAATTTAAATCTATGTCTTGTTCTGGTTTTCAAAGTTGTAAACATTTTCAACATTCTCCTCCTTAAAGGAAAATGTAAAGATACTAATAAAACCACATTAGCCATCTCCTTTATCAGATTAAATATCTTATTTGTAATCTTTTTCTCATTAGCATTATGCCATTTTTTAACTGTGCCTTTCTTCCTTGAATCTGCTTCAATCCTGTAAATTCACTGGTAGCTTAAACCTTAAGAAAAATTAGGAATGTGCAGCAAAACGAAAATCCTATATTTGTCATGAACTCCTTTCCCTTCTTATTCCTTCACATTTATTTTCTGCCTTTGGTGTGACATTGAAGACCTTAAGAAGATCCCAGAAATAGTTGTAGTAACAACAATGTTTTTTTAAAAAATTCTTGTTTATCTTGTATGATTTAACTGTCAGAGGGCGGAAGGGATGGATTTATATATGTTGGAAACATGCCATGTGGCAGCACTGTGCAAGGTGCTTTACATGTATTACCTTGTACATTTCTACAAAACCCCTGCTGAGTAGTGATCATTGTTCCTATATTAAGAAAAGGACATCAAGAGTTACAAAGGTTAGATAATTTGTCAAAGTCAAACAGTGTATCTATGTCAAACTGGATTCAACCTCAGGTCTGTCTGAGCTCTTGCTGCTACACAATGCAGTTTTTTGAAAGAATAAAAGCTCAGTTAGTTCTTTTTGACTTGATTTGAAATGCTGAAATTAGCATTTTTAGTATATCATCATTAAAGGCTTTCAATTAGGCAGAATATATTTTTTGTTGACTTGGTTTACAATGAGTTAAAACTCTTATAGCAGTGAGAGTTTCCACTTTATTTACTTTACCATATGTCCATCATGGTGGTTATGCAGAATCCTGAGGTTCACACAGTTACCTACAGTCACCCTCCATGGCAAATGGTCAACTGCTGACAAACCTAGGATTTGAAATATGACTGCTAGCATGGCTTGGCTGTGGATACATGTGGAAAGTGTTGGTGAAGTTCAAGGTCAGGGGTATCACAGAGCTATAGAATCCTCCTAATTTTTTGGAAGGGGGACATGGTGGTGGGGATGACAGTGAAGGATGGGATCCCTCCCAGGCCATAACACCTTGCTTTCCTATCTCTAATAACTGAAGATGACACTTTAAAATTATTTTGTAAAACATGTTTTTATGAAATAGTTAGGCATATAAGAAAACATAGATAATACAAATTTATTTGCATCTAGCATTCTGCTTAAGAAATAAAGCATTACTGGGGTGCCTGGGTGGCTCAGTTGGTTAGGTGGCTGACTCTTGATTTCGGCTCAGGCCATGCATGATCTTTTGGTTTGTGAGATCGAGCCCCACCATTAATTGCTTGGGATTCTCTCTCTCCCTCTCTCTCTACCCTTCTCCACTGCGTACAATTGCATGCCTGTGTGCTTTCTCTCTCTCTCTCAAAATAAATAAATAAACATTAAGAAAAAAAAATAAAGCATTACAAATACAATTGAAACTCTTTCTGTATCCACTCCAATCATATCCCCACCTTCCTTCTTTCCCAGCTTTAATATGTGTTTGAGATTTATGCATGTTAATAATTATAGTTTTAATTCATTCACTTTTACTGATGTGTAGTATCCCACTATATGAACATATTGTAATTTATTTACTTTCAAATTAATGGACATTTAGGAGACAAGGAAAGGGTTGGTGGAATGTGTGTTTAGATGTTAAAGGTGAGTTATTTCTAGTCTTATTTTTGTTTTGGGAGATGGGTTCAGCAAATGTTTATTACATGACTAAAAATAAGTAAGTAAGTAAGTAAATAAATAAATAAATATTAACTGAACATTCACAGCCCAATGATGACAATGTGTCATGAGCCTAGGATCATGATTAATCCAATTAATGCACACCAGATTACTAATAAAAATGACAATTGCATTAGTTTGTTAAGGCTGTCAACCAAAGTACTACAGACTGGGTGTCTTAGACAACAGAAATTTATTTTCTCACAATTATAGAGGCTAGAAGTCCAAGATGAAGGTGTTGGTAAAGCTGGCTTCTTCTGAGGCTTCTTATTGGCTTATAGATGGCTGTCTTCTTCCTGTGTCTTCCCTGTATGTCTATTTCCTAATATCTTTTTCTTATAAGGACACTAGTCATACAGGATTATGATTCTAATGACTTCATTTTAACTTAATTACCTCTTTAAAGACCCTATATCTAAATATAGTCACCTTCTGAGGTACTGGGGGTTAGGACTTGAATATATGAATTTGAGGGGACACAATTCATCCCCTAGCAACTAGTATAGGTAATGCTTCAAAGACATTCTTTTAAAGGTCTCCTTGTACAAATAAATGCAAGTTTTACAGGGGAATACACTTAAGTAGGAATGGCTAGGTCATATAACACAATATTATTAAATGAATGACAACAATGACACAGTGAAAGTTTGAAAAAAATAGCACTAACGGCAGCTAGTATTTCTGAAGTGATGATAACTATATTATACAAAATTATATTTATTTTTTACAACATCTATTTGAGGTAGATATTATAATTATTCCCATTTTACCAAAAGAAAACTGAATCTTATGGAAATTAAGTAATCTTTCGAAGGGCACAGAGGAACCAGGGATAAAGCTGGGGCTGTAACCCAGGTTTGCTTGATTCCAAAGCCCATGGTTTTATATTATAGCAGCCTCTGTTATAGCTTCATTTGGAGAACACACACACACACACACACTCCCTACCTTTATGAAGTATTGCCCTGGAGCACAGTTAGCCACTAGTTCAAAAGTCTCAAAAATATGAGAACAGCCCAGGAAAAGAAAGGAGGTACAAATTCCCCGAAAAACAATTCCCAAAGGCACATCTGTGTTGATTTATAAAAATAGAAAAGCACAGAAACCTTGTGGTTGTGGAGCCCTTACTTAAGGAGCAGAGGGACCGCATCCTGTGACGCCAAGAAGTGGTGGCGGAAGACCCTGTGAACAATGGCCACAGATGCCAGCCGAGGAGAGAACAGTGCAGGGGGAAGAACTGTGTGTCACCCACCAGCTGTGGGACGTGCACAGGAAGGAAGCACAGGACAAGCTACAGCACTCACTTCTGTGGGTTGCTGTGAGCATTAAGCAACTTCATATATGCGGGGTGCTTTGTGTGGCACCTGGCACATAGTGAGGACTCAGTTTGGGTGGCTTATTATCGTTGTTGTTATTCTCTTTAGGTGGTCCATTTCTGTAAGGCACACAAGACAGAAAGAGCAGCCTCTTTGAAGGAGGAGTTAAGAATTAGATTAATAAGCCCTCCAGTACTATCCCATTGTGGAGATGTCTGCTCCATTAATCTACTTAACCCAATCTTTAAGTAGCACTTGTGCAAATAGATCCTGGAAAACGCTTGGGAGGGAAAAGTGGTACTTTCTTGACTTTTATAACATGAAAAATTCAAATATGTTTGCCTTTTCACCCTAATACACGCTGGAAAGGGAAATTTGGAATTTCACTTGAAGGAAGCATAAACAATTTTCAGTAAATGAAGATCCAGTTCTCAGGGTGGGGATACCAAATATATAAGGTCAAGTTACTTGAAAAGATTTTTGCTCTTTTTTTCTCTCATTCCTTCTACCCAACTGGAATTTTTTTTCCTTTGAAACATTCTAAAAGATCATAGAATTAGGGGTAGGAATAATTAGGTCATTGAAGCCATCTTTCTGCTGATGAGGAGACATGCCCGAGGTACAATCTATGATGCTTTTTCTAGTGTGGCTGTGAACAATGTGTCTTTTATTAGATAAACAGTTGGGGAGATGGAGGCCTCCGTTTATGTCCAGAACAGGTATGGTGCAGGGAGGAACGAGGAAGACGCTCTCAGAGGCACTCCTCCCTGAACCAGAGCTGATCTGCTGGCAGAAATTCAGAAGGGTGAAAGGGTAGTGAGGACTCCACTTTCATGTGGAGTCACTGCTGTGTGGTTTTGTGTGTGTGCGGGGGGCAGGGTAAGGCTAATAAATACCAGGGAGAGTTTTGCAATGCATGCCTATCAGCTGAGCACTGGACAAACATTTTTGCCACCATCTATTTCCCCAAGGCTTCTGACAGTTTGTGCGACTTGTGTAAGACATTCCTGAAAGAGAGGAGCATTTGTTCAACTTATATAACTTCTTTTTATATCATAAGACTAAAGCAGTCCTTCCGGGCTCATGTCCTGTTGAATGTAGTCCAATTGAAACTTCTTTCCTTTCCATACTCAGAAACCTGACTACCTGTTTAAATTCCTCCTGATAGCATAGCTTACTGTTTGCCCTCGGTCCTTCTCTGGCCCTCCCATACACACAGATTTCATAATGACATTCCTTCTTCCTCTTGGAATTCTATTTAACTCTTTAAAAAAAGTGATAGCTTATGATTGAACAATTTCTACAATGTGTTCTTAAATTGGATGTGTGTGTGTAAAATGTGTGTGGCTCTAGAATTGCAAGGTAGGAGTTTAGCTAATGGAGTTTTGGGACATATTGTGATGTGTGCCTAGCTGGGGACACTGCTGCTCAGGAATCTGGAGAATTTGCATTCACACACTTCCTGCCTCCAGTAAAGGAGTTCAATAAAGCATGTGGAACTTCTTATATTTGGTGTAGCTTTTGTTTCCTGCCCATTTTTTTTTTTTTTGACAGAAATGCTGATCGGTTATGCTTTGATGTATTTTTATTTAGAGGTTTTCAATACGAATTGGTTTAAGGTGTTATGAATGAGCACAATTTCTCTGATCATCAGCATTCTACCCCGTGCTTCCTAGTACTTCTTCTGTGGCCTCTTAAGATTTCCAGTTCACCAAAGCAAGCTTGGTGGGTAAGGAAATGACTTACACAGGCTCTCTTTGGCTTAAAGTTTTACAACGTACAGTTCACCTTCATGTAGGTATTCCTGGTTGCCTTTCAAGCCAGCCCATGAGTTAAGAGCACCTGTGTATTAGATTCATCTGGCAGGTGAGGCCATCAGGCTCAAGAGGTGAAGGGTTTGGTGAAGGGCAGCTAGCAAGTGGCATAGGAAGGCTTTTCATCCTAGAAGCATTTTTGCTCCATCAGTGCTTGTTTCTACTATTGTGGTTATGGTTACCATGTGCCAGTCACTGAACTTAGTGCTTCATGCATGTTATTTCAGTGAATATTGACTGCTACCACAGGAATTGGCATTAATTACTGCAAAAGAGGATTCTGAGACTCATATCACCCAGGGTCTTCACATTCAGAATCTGGTCACTTGATGCACCTCTTTGATGCTCTTTAAAGTATAGTACACTCAGGAACATCAATCTGTGTCTCTCATTAAATGTTATACCCCTTTTCCTTTCCCATAGTACCTATTGGTGCTTGGCAGGCTTTGCTTTAGGATAATGAAGATAGAAGAAAAAAAAATCCACACATGTATGATATAGTAGTGTTGGAGATTTGGCTATCACAAGGATGCTCAGTGGGGAGCTCTGAACCATGTGCTGGGAAGCCGAGAACAATAAGACGTCAGTCCAGCCGAGACAAGGAGAGAGGCAGACATGAGCTGTCTGTGCTCGGTACAGCAGCTCCCAAATGGAAGAGGCCAATGTGAACTCCAGGCTCTCAGCATGCACTGCTCTGTGTTTGTAACATCCTGGTATTCTCCACACTCCTTCTGGAGAAGCCTGTCCCATAAATCCATGGAGGGAAAGGCCACTCAGCCCTCAACTTGGGGAAAAAAATTTTTTTTAATTGTTTCTATCGCTGCACCCTTGACATTATCTGTGAGCAATCTTAGCAAATTTGGCAGGTGTTGGGACCAACCTGTGCCGGGAAATGCTGGAAGTGGAAAATTTGAATAAAAATCTTTAGGAAAATACAATGAAATGTTCCTGAGAGTTAAAATTAATCAATCGAATATGTGTGGCTTGTATTCTTAAGTTTAAAGTTAAGTTTCAAGATGTGGCCTCTTATGACATTGATGAGGCTGGCTATAAAAAATTACTATTATTTTTGAAACTTTCTATTTAAAATGATACTGTATTTTTAATGTTATTCCAAAGTAAGAAACGTGATATATCAGAGCTACTATTGGCTCTTACATGTGTCAGCTTTTCCACCCATAAATGGAAAGAACACATACCTGCTGAGAGGTATGGATTCATTCTAAGTTAGTGGAGAGACTCACCAAAACTATCATCATGAAATTAAAATGATTATTCAGAAGTATTGAATATTTACGAGGAGAACTAGGTTGATATCTTAAAGAATAATTGACTGAAAATCATTTGTCTTATGTGACAGTAGTCTTTTTCTCTATGTGGACTGGTTCTTTTTGTGCAAAAGGAAAGTTAATCTGAAATTATTGAGATGGAATGATCCAGAGATAGACACTATTCATGTGAGTGTGGACATATGTGAGAGGGCAGAGTAAACTCCTGAATGGACAAGTCAAGTTTTGGTCAAGCAAATAGAAGCCATTCTTTGTGTTTTAGATGTAAAGAGTTTAATTGATAATTATGAACTTGTACAACTTTTGGAAGAGCTGTGAGGCGGGGGAGGAGAGGTTCACCAGTGCTGCCCCTGAAGGTCAGAGAGGCTGCTCCAAAGATCAGAGGAGGTGACACTGATAACAGGTGGAGTAGTTTTCAAAAGCTTGTCTGCAAGCTGCCACTCTTCTTGAGAATCTCTGAGAAAGTCTCACTAACTTTATCAGCCTATTGGGTGGATCTCAAAAACCGGTCTGTGCATATGTGTGCAAATGCCCCCAGAGAAACAGAGAATTAGCTTCACTTCCCACATCTATTCCAAGTCCTCTCCTATAACTCTGCAAGAGGATTCCAGTGCGGTTCTCAGGCTTAGAAGGGGTTGATGGTGGTGCCACCTTGGCAGTAGCCAATCTAGCACACAAGGACTACTTTTCTAAATTCTTGAGAAATAAAATTTGATATAATCACCAAACAAAAAATAGACGTTGGCATGAGTTCCTTCCTTCTTTCCTTCCTTCATTCATTCAACAAAATATGCTTTGAATAGCCAGGCTATTGCTGTGTGCTAGGAAAACTGTTGTATAGAGACAGACTAATACCTGCTTATTCTAGTCAGGCAGACCATTAACATACAAGTAAATCCCCAAAAATAATGATAGCTTTTGATGATATGAAAGGCACAGGTTGTTTTGGGGAGTGGCATGTTAGACTGAGTGGCGCCTCTCTGGTGGCCCTTTACATGGTGCCTTGTATTAGACTTATCTGGATGTATTTCTTACCTATGCTGTGAGGTTTTAAGCTCTTGGAGGACAGGTAACGTAGCCTACTTATAATTTTATTCCTTACAATTCTTGTGCAGTAGAGTAGGCACCCAGTAAAAGTTGGACAAATGTGGGCCACAGTTCAGAATTCAATACAGAGTCAGGTGGTTCCAGGTGAATCAGATGGATGAGATGTTTTAGTTTTGCATGTGATTCACATACTGACATAGACAAACCTACATGGTAGGGATTGGTCCTATATTCCTCTGATTCTTTTGTTGAATAGTTGGCATCTAAGCCTTGACAGCTCTGGTTCTCAGAGTTTTGATAAAACAATCCTCCTTTGAGGGAGTGGATTCCTCCAGGTTAACTGTGTAAGACAGGCAGGGTCAAAGGTAGCAGAAACTATCAGAAGATAAAACATGCCAATTAATATATTAGACCAGAGTTCATTGCATGGGGCATCCTTCTGATCCCCACTTAAAAGTTTCCTTCTCAGAGCATTTTTTCCTGAGCACCATGATATTTTTCAAAAATGATGCAAGTGAAAAATGAAAGCCCATCACAAATTCAGGAGAATAAATGTTTTAGTTTGAATTGTTCAGATTAAACATCTATATCGAAGGCAGTAATTGATATGTTAGTGGAGTAACTAAACATTTCATCCATCTGTTACCTCTCATGAGGTAGACGTTCTCATGGAGAATGATCCATGAGGTGGAACTTATAAATAGCATAAATGTAGGTTTGCTCAAGAACCTTTTGGGGATAATGTTGAAAGCCCACATCTTCCTGAAAAGCAGATCATATAATGAATTAGGCCAATGTCTTCTTCTAACCTGTTGTTCACAAATGTAAACAACACTATAAATCTCTTCTTTTGTATTTCATCAAAATTGAGATAGCTGGAAGAAGAATCTGCTGCTGGTTAAGTTCCTCATCTTTTTTGGCTATCTCTCCATTAGAAACATGTCCCAAATCATCTCTTCTGCCTGTGTTTGATTCTCCCTGGTAAGAAACAGTGTTGTACCTGGGATTGATTGGGAAGACCAGGTTGCAAATTTTGCTGCTGTCTGTAAACACGTTGTTAGATGTGGCTAGTTAGAAGGCAGCCAATTCTGAGGACCTTTGTGTGGATTACCATTTCCCCTTCTGCTTCCCAACTTCCCAAAACTATTAATGGCACATTTTGCTCCAGCCTGTGTTACATCCAATGATAAACAGATGGATCCCAGCCCACAGCATGAAGATGGGAAGTGTGTTTGGGCACAATATGTTTCATATTCCTATCCAGCTGCCTCCTGCTTCCGTCTTCATAGAGTGTGCTGAAAATTCAGGACTTCTCATTGTAATCTACAAAAGAGTGTTCTTCCCCGCACCCCACCCCTTTCCTCCTCTGTGGCTGTAAATTATTTCTCCAGTAGTGATTTATGTAGTGTCTTTAAGGAAGAAAGTCTGGCAGCAACACGCAGAGAAAGATATTCTGGGAGAGCCACAAAAACACCCCCCCCCCCCTCCAAGGTAATGTCCTGGAGCATTAAACCATAGTCTTCTTTGATTTTTTGACTGTGAAAGAAAACAAGAACTTATTCCCCCCTCCCACATCCTTCTCCTCACTTCAGACCAAAGTGCATTTAATTACTTCTCAGTGTCATGTTAAGATATGCTGATAATTCTTCTAAAAAGATCAGCTTAGATTCAAGAGCTTTGTTACCTGAGTAGGCCTTTGTATCCATGCTGCATATCCCATTTATCCATGTTGAACCATTTAACCTATTCATTCGGCTCGACTTAATTTGTCTCTACTAGGCATATGATGGGAGTTATATGGTAAGGAAACACTTCTGGGGAATTTTAATATCCAAAAATTATGGATTGTTATGTTGGTTTTATTTGCTGTGACAACCAATTAGTCAAAATATTTATTGGGTGCCACTCTAAGCAAAGCACAATGCCATACGCTATTGTGAAATCTACATTATGCCCTGGAATGGCAATGATCACTTAGTTATGTAGCAGATTTTTTTCCCGTAATGTGTGTAAAGACCTAGCCCTCCTTCCAGTTTAGAGCAGTCTCTAGCCCATTGTAGGCAATTTTGATTGGAGAGTGTCATGCAAGATGGAGAAATAATCTTACTTTATAAAGATTGATATGAGAAGCTGTATTTGAAACCAGAAGGATAGTGAATAAACATGAAATTGGTACAAAAGGAGTTAGTGTCTAATGGAAGACTTTGAGGGTGGCCATGTAGAAGAGCTGCTACCTGAAGAAGTCAGATGATTGTCTATCAAACGGCCTTACAGCATGGCATTTACTTTCATGAATTTATAATGATCTGAACTTGTAGGATCAGAAACTTGACTTTATCACTGGGTGGAAAATGAGTCCTTTTATAGGAGCTGATTCATATATCAAGCTCGTGCAGACGGATGTATAATCACAATGTCACTTTATTAATTTAAATTAATAAATAATAGATTAAGAAATAACTGGCGGGAGAGATCCAGATTCAATTTCTTTGGTTAGTGTATTTTCATTTTTTCTCTCTTTAGGTATGTGATCATTTGTTATGTGATACAAATGATAATTAATTTAAGTTATTGTAGGTATATATGTTTTTGGTAACTTTGCAGCCAGATATAATCTTAATATTTCTCATTCTTTGACTCAAAAATTGTTTCTATTTGATTTTTTCTCTTTTATATGAATTTTATTTTATTTATTGTATTTTTAATTTTTTCTTTTGATGTTCATTTATTTTTGAGAGAGAGACAGAGTGCAAGTGGAGGAGAGGCAGAGAGAGAGGGAGACATACAATCTGAAGGAGGCTCTAGGCTCTGAGCTGTCAGTACAAAGCCTGACGCGGGGCTTGAACCCACAAACCTTGAGATCATGACCTGTGCTGAAGTCAGATGCTTAACTGACTGAGCCACCCAGGCTCCCCTCCTCTTCTATATGAATTTTAGGACCAGCTTAAAAAGTTAAACATATGTACATCAAGAAGAAAAGAAAGAAGAAAGAAAGAAAGAAAGAAAGAAAGAAAGAAAGAAAGAAAGAAAGAAAGAAAAACCTATTGAGATTTTAAATTTGAATTGCATGGAATTTGGAGATTAATCTGGGGAAAATGAATGCATTTCTGATGTTGAGTACTCCCATCTATGAATATTTTATATGTATAATTTTATATTTATTATATATATATATTTATTTAACTTTATTTTTGATAGAGTGTGTGAGCAGGGGAAGGGGAGAGAGAGAGGGAGACAGAGAATCCCTAGATATATTTTTAAATCAGGTCTTATTTCATGTCTTTCAATGAAGTTTTAAAATTTTCTTATGTAGATCTTGGTCACCCTTTGTGGCATTTGTTACAAAGTATCTTTAGGAGCATCTGGGTGGCTCAGTCAGTTAAGTGTCTGACTCTTGTTTTGGCTCAGATCATGATCTCATGGTTCATGACTTCAAGCCCACATTGGGCTCTGCACTGACAGCATGGAGTCTGCTTGGGATTCTCTTTTTTTCCCTCTCTCTCTGCCCCTCCCACCCCCTCTCTAAATAAATAAAATAAAACTTTAAAAAATGTCTTTAATTTTGTTAAAAATTACATTTCAATCTGTTATTGGTGTATGTCAGTGAAATTGGTTTTTGTGTGTTGTTGCAGGTAACTTTGCCAACACATTAGTTCTAGTAGTATATTCTATATCATTGTATTTATTTATTTATTTGAGAGAGAAAGAAAGAGCAGGGGAGGGGCAGAGAAAGAGGGAGAGAGAGAATCGTAAGAAAGTTCTACATTCAACTCGGAATCCAACTCTGGGCTGGATTTCACCACCCTGAGATCATGATCTGAACTGAAATCAAGAGTCTGATGCTTAACTGAACAAGCCACCCAGGCACCCCTCTATATCAGTTTAATAGTTTATAAATTTACTGAAGTTTTCTACACTTGGTCATATCATCTGCAAACCGCAACAATTTATTTTTTGCTTTCTAGATGTGGCAGAAACATTTATGACCCTCTGAATATTTATTCACGTGCTCTCCTCCACATTTCTATCTCTTTGAAGTTAAGACCATGTAACTTGTGTCTAAGTTATTTAGTTAGTTCATATTTTAGTTATTCATATTTTTCTCTTAAGATTAAAAAAACCATCATATGTGTAATGTCCCCTTTTCACGTATTCCTAGTATCAACAGTTCAGACTTATATGTCCTATTAAATACCTACTTTAGCTTATTCTACATGTTTTGACATCAGTGAAAGTGCTTTTTTTTTTCAGTTCAAAGTATTTTCTAATTTTTTTAAACATTTATTTATTTTTGAGAGACAGAGAGACAGAGCACGAGTGGGGGAGGGGCAGAGAGAGAGGGACACACAGAATCTGAGCTGTTAGCACAGAGCCTGACACAAGGCTTGACCTCACAGCTATGAGATCATGACCTGAGCCAAAGCCCAATGCTTAACTGACTGAGCCACCCAGGTGCCCCAATATTTTCTAATTTGTACTGTGATTTCTTAAGTTCATGACTTAAAAGTATTTCAGACATGAATTTTAAAAATCACTTATTGGGGTGCCTGGGTGGCTCAGTCAGTTGAGCGTCCGACTTTGGCTCAGGTCATGATCTCGCGGTCCGTGGGTTCGAGCCCCGCGTCAGGCTCTGTGCTGACCGGTCAGAGCCTGGAGCCTGCTTCAGATTCTGTGTCTCCCTCTCTCTCTGACCCTCCCCCGTTCATGCTCTGTCTCTCTCTGTCTCAAAAATAAATAAATGTGGGGCGCCTGGGTGGCTCAGTCGGTTGAGCGACCGACTTCGGCTCAGGTCATGATCTCGCGGTCGGTGAGTTCAAGCCCGGCGTCGGGCTCTGTGCTGACAGCTCAGAGCCTGGAGCCTGTTTCAAATTCTGTGTCTCCCTCTCTCTGACCCTCCCCCATTCATGCTCTGTCTCTCTCTGTCTCAAAAATAAATAAACGTTAAAAAAAAAAATTAAAAAAAAATCACGTATTTAATCATCTAATTTTTAAAACAATGCTTATTTATTTATTCTGAAAGAGAGAGTGAGAGCGAGCAGGGAAGGGGGGAGAGAGAGAGAGAGAGAGAGAGAGAGAGAGAGAGAAAGAGAGAATCCAAAGCAGGCTCCGCGCTGCCAGCACGGAGCCTGATGCAGGGCTCCAAATGGCAAACTGTGAGACCAGAGCCAAAATCAAGAGTTGGAAACTTAACCAACTGAGCCACCCAGGTGCCCTTAATCTTCTAATTTTAATTAATTATGTTCAAGAAATATGATCTACCAGATGTTAATTCTTTCTTACCAGCTGAGATTTACTTTGTGTATGCATGGAAGAGAAATTTTCTAAATATTCCATTTGTGTTTGAGTAGAATTTTTTTTTTTTTTTTTTTTTTGAGAGAGCATGCTTAAGCAGGGGAGAGGGGCAGAGGGAGAGACAGAGAATCTTCAGCAGGCTCCACATTGAGCTTGGAGCCTGAAGTGGGGCTCAATCCCTCAACCCTGAGATCATGACCTGAGTTAAAACCGAGTTAGATTCTCAACGAACTGAGTCAGCCAGGTGCCTCTTGAGTAGAATTTTTGTATCTTAATTTGCAGATGCAGTATACTGGATAGGTTCACAAAATTTTCTATAACCCTCTAGATTTATTTATAACAGCTTTAGTGAGGTGTAATTTATATACCATAAAACTCACCCATTTAAAATTGCACAATATAATGATTCTTAATAAATTTACAAAATTATGTAAACATCACTACAGTGGTGTTAGAATATTTCACCTTAAAAAGATCTCTCCAGCCCTTAATTCCTGTTCCCATCCTCATTGGCTTGCATATGTTTGATCTACCAGTTTCACAGAAGTATGATTATGGCATGGTTTTGTCAAATTTTCTTTGTAATGCTGTAAATTTTTGCTTTATACATTTTATAGCTATTTTATTAAGTACATACGAGTTTAAAATTATCATATTTTCTAGGCAAATTGTTCATTTGATTATTATGTAGTATCTATCTCTAAAAATTCCTTTTGTCTTAAGGTTGATTTTGTTTGATATTAATCTAACTACAACAACCTTCTCTGGATAAATATTTACTCGGTATATCTTTTCCATCACATTAATTTAAATGTTCGTATCTTTAAATTATATGTATGTTTGTTGGAATCAGGAGATAATTGGATTTAGTCTTTCTATCTAATCTGAAAATCTCAGTCTTTTAACAGGCGAGTTAATCTACTTACATTCAATGTGATTGTTGGCATAATTTGCTTTAATTTCTACATATTATTTGGTGGCTTTTACTTACTATGCATTTCACTCCCTTTCTTCCTTTCCTCTCCCCATTTCCTTTTCTGCCTGTTTTAGTTGACTAATTTTTCCCCCAATTCTCTACCAATTCTGGTTTGGAAGTTACCTTTTATATCTATATCTATATCTATATCTATATCTATATCTATATCTATATCATCTATATATTTATATCTATCTATTTATCTATCTATGTATCTATAGATATATATATATATATATTTATACCTGTATGTGTATGTGTGTATGCATATATATGTGTGTGTGTGTATGTGTGTATAAAATCCTTGACAAATCTATATTTACCTTTAAAGTTATTGTCTTGTAGCATTTTAGTCTCATCTTGATTTTTACTCCTATACTGCAAAGTATTTTTATTTTTTTAATTTTTAAATGTTTTATTTATTTTTGAGAGAGAGAGAGACAGAGACAGAGACAGAGAATGAGTGGGGGAGGGACAGAGAGAGAGGGAGACACAGAATCCAAAGGAGGCTCCAGGCTCTGAGCTGTCAGCACAGAGCCCGACATGGGACTTGATCTCACAAATCGTTAGATGATGACCTGAGTCAAAGTTGGCCACTTAACTGCCAGAACCATCCAGGCACTCCTCCTATACTGCAAACTATTTTTAAGATTTGCCCATGTTTACCATTTCTTAGCATAAAACTGTCTTTTACATCTTGTTTCTTCATTCTGAGTTTAATCTCTTTTTCCTGAAGTACATATTTTAGAAGTTTCTCAGTGAGAGTCTGATAATAGTGAAGACTTTGATTCTTTATGTAGAAAGGTCTGTTTCATCCTTATTATTGAATAAAAATTTACTTGAAAATAGAATCTTGAATTATCTGCTATTTTCTCTCAATGTTGAAAGTATATTCAATTGTCAGCTCATGTCTTCTGTTAAGAAGTCTGGTATAAATCTATTATTCTCCTATTTTTAAACTTTGCTTGCTTTTATGATCTCCCCTTTATCTAGATGTATATTTACATTTATGTACTCTTCAGCACTCATGATGCTTTCTGAATGTAAGAATTCATATCATTCATCCGTTCTGGAAAAACTTTAGCTACTAGGTCTTCAAATTTTATTGCTCCCTCATTCTCTTCTATATTTCTGAAAATCCTGTGATGGGTTTTCTCATTGCATATTCTATGTGTTTTAAACTCTCTTCCATATTTTTAAATCTCTTTCTCTCTCTGTGTTGAATTCTGAATAGTTTTCCGTACAGTCTTGGTCTTTTAATATTTTTATTTATTTTTTTATATTTATTTATTTTATTTTATATTTATTTAAGTATATTTGTTTCATATTGATTTAAATATATTTATTTAATAGTATCTTATTTAGAATTTCTGACTATTTAATTTTGCTGCTTAATTTTCGTTGTGTTTATTGACTCCCAAATGTGGTAGATTCCTCATATATCTTATAATTATTAATTATGTAGGATCATTTTTAGTAAGGCTTTATCTATGTGAATTTTGTGCATCTTGAGTTGAGGGTGTATTTCTCCATAGAGTTTATATTTGCTTGCCATTGTTTCTAGGGATATAGAGACATATGGTCAATTTGTGTGTTAACTTTATGGTTTGAGGTTCTGAGACTATGTTGGTATTATATAATTCCTAATTTCTAGCTATGTGTGAAACCCCAATTTTTAGCCAATGGTTACTGATATCCAGAATAGATCTTGAGTCTAGATTGAGATAAAAAGGTATCTGCCAGTTTGTGGATTCTTTAGTCCACTCAGACTTTTCCAGCTAATTTTATTATTCTTTTTTTTTCTCCTACAACCAAACCTCCACACTCTATTCTGCTTCTACCTGGAGGCAGAGGGTCTTGTTCATACTGCCTGCCCAAGTTCAGTAATGTGTCCGGATGGCCCATTGTGGTACTACAATTGGTCAATCACAGTGTAGCTTGACTCTTCTTCCTAAACCTCCAAACATAATGATACTATTTAATTCCAAAGTAGTAGCCTCCCGACCTTGTTCCGGCCTGTGGTTCCCTTCTTCTATCCAATATTCACAGCAACACCTAAGATTAGTGTTTGATTGAATAAATGGGGACTGAAGCCTAGTCAAGTTGATGCGTAAAACTGATCATCCCAAATATGTCTCTTAGGAGAGCCTGGAGGATGTTACATTTACCAAAGCAATTAGGTATTACCCTGGGGAGGGGACTGAGGGGTCACTAACATTACTAAGAAACTTAATGATGTCTGTCTTCCGGAGGGAAGGCTTAATAATAGATTACTTTTAGATCAATGAGGATGACAAGATCTAAAGTAATAGAGTCCAGATGGTGATGCTGAACAAATCGAAAGCAAGGTGATTGCAAAAGTATGGCAGAGAGTGACAAGGTCAGGGTGGTAGCCAGGGGCCTTCACCTACAAAGAGCAATGAAGATGGTTAACACAACAAGGCATTCCTAGGGGTAATATAGATAATATCTTAATATAGATAAGCCTATAAGTATATGCTTCATTTACACAAAAGAAGTTAAAGATGAATCATCATGAGGCTAAGGGGAAGCATTTCAATAAAAATCACAGTCCTTTTGCCAATTTCCATACCTGAGTTTATTTTTGACCTAACCCAACAACTATAGGAAAAGACAGGTCCCCAGGAGGAAGGATTGTGCAGCAAGATGTCAAGACTACATATAATGATTCCTTCCAGTTCTTCCCCATTAGCCCACAGTCACTTACTTGGAAATCCATACATTGAGAAAAGAGAACATCTAAGCCTTCCAAGGGCTGTTTTTACAGGATCCAAGTTGATCTTGATATTCAGGGATTTGAAGTGTCATTATGGTTCCCCCTGAGGGTGGGAGGTTTTAGAGGTCAGGTAATATATGGGATGGTAGCTCAAAATCTGACTCCCAGTGGGTTCAGTGGGTCCATGGACCAACTAATGGTTATTTTACTGGTCCCAAAATGTATAATTTGAATGGACATACTTGGTAGTGGGTAAAATCTCCCTATTGATTCCTTGGTCTATGGGATAAAAGCTATTATAGTAGAGAAGGACAAGTGGAAGCCTCTGAAACTACCACCTCCTCCCCCTTAGCCACAATTTACCATCCCAGGAAAAATGGAAGGAATTAGGTCCACCCTTAAAACCTAAAGAATGCAAGGGAGTGGTCCTCATTATATCTCCATTCATTTCACCAGTCTGCTTTTCACAATAACTAGATGGATACTGAAGGCTAACCGTGGATGATCACAAAACCACATAGTAGCTTAAATGACAGCTGCTGTGTCTGATATGGTATGGTTGCTAAAGCAAATGAACACTGCCTCAAATACTTGGTATGTGGCCATTGATTTGGTAGATGTGTTCCCTTCCTCCTTATCAAAAAGAAGAATCAGAAATAGTTCACACTTCAAATGGATAGTAGTATAGTGTTGCCCCAAGGCTATGTTACCTTCTCACCCTCTTTAATAATACAACTCAGAGAGGCTTGAGCGAACTAGACATCCTCCAGAACATCATACTATTTCACTCTGTTAATGAGTTGATGAAGTTATGATCAATAAGTGGCAAGTATGTTGATAAGAACCTTGATAAGAAAAGTTCCCTCTAAGAGATGGAAAATAAATACTGCGATGATTCAGAGGCTGGCCTTAGTGAAATTTTTATGAGTCCACTGGTCTGAGACAGGCTGAAACAGCTTCATAGTTGTGCCAACTTCAAAGCAAAGGACAAACTCTTGCGTCTCACATCTCCCATCCCAAAGAAGAAAGCACAATACTAGGAACCTGATTGGGTTTGAGGGCATCATATTCCACATCTGGCAGTGCTGCTTCTGTCTATCTATTAGGTGATCCAAAATACTTCCAGCTTTGAGTGGGATCTAGAGTAGAAAAAATTTTGTAGGAGGTCCAGGCTGCATTTGGACCATATGGTCCAGCAAATACTATAATATTGGAGGAATCTGTGGTGGGAAAATATGCTGTGAGGAGTTGACAGCAATCCCAATAGAAGAATTACAATGTAAATTCCCACAGTTCACAGTATAAACTACCAAGCCATGTTATCTGCAGCAGAGGGTCATGTAGGTTTAGAAAAACAGCTGCTGACAGGCTACCATGCACTGGTAGATATGGAACACTTGACCATGGGTCATCAAGTAGTCATTAAGGCCAGAATCGTACAGCCAGAGCCAGGTTCTGTAAGACTTCTGAGTCAGGGGGGTGCCTGGGTGGCTCAGTCGGTTAAGTATCTGACCCTTGGTTTTGGCGCAGGTCATGATCTCACAGTTTGTGAGTTTGAGCCCATGTTGGGCTCTGTGCTGATAGTGTGAAACTTGCTTGAGATTCTCTCTCTCTCGCTCTCTCTGCCCCTCCCGTGCTCTTTCTCTATCAAAATAAATAAATAAACTTAAAAAAAAAAAAGACTTATGAGTCAGGAAGGACCAGCAGCAATTTATTGTTGGATGGAAGTGGTATGTCCAGGATCAGGTACACACAGAGCTGATGGCCACAAGTAAGCTGTAAGAGTACCTAGCCTGTGGCATTTACCACTGTTGCACTAGTATCCCTTTCTCAGCTCACACCTAAGTGCCTATGAACACAGGGGGATCTATATGACAGCTGAATAAGGCTAGAACTCAAGCTCAGTTTACACTGGGTAGGCTTGGTATTTCAAGCTGAAATATCAGCTTGGTACAAGCTGAAAATGGACTGTAGTTATAATATAGTCAGTGTTACACCAGAGGTGGCTCATACTAGATATGCCAAATGTACATATCTCTTCCAAACTCTGCATTCAGAGACATCACATTGGGAGCTTGGAATGGCCATGGTGGGAGTATTTCCCCTGAAGAAAGCAGTAAATATTATAAGTCAGGGTTCTTTTTGTCTCTGGAAAGTTGGTTGTAAAACATTTGCCAGCACATCACTGATGACAGAGTAACCTTAAAACAAGTGGTGAAAGGAAATTCTCCTAATGAGCAGAGCTTTGGGTGATGTGCCTAGACATCCATTCTATGTGGAAATAGAAGTGGCCCAAATAAGAATATACATGGACTCCAAGATAGTGGAAAACAGCTTGGTCAGAAGTTTGAAAGGAGAAAAATTGGAAGATTGGGGACTAACAGGTCTGCAGTAAAGGCATATGAATAGATTTTAGAAGGATTGAGTGTGAAGATCTTTGTATGCATGAGAGCATCCACTATGGAGGGAGACAACAACCAAGCAGTCAGAATTGATTCAGTCAGTTGATGTTAGCCAGCCTTGGACATGAGCTACTTCAGTGCTGGCACATTAGGCCCATGAAAAAAATAGTAGCCATAGTGGAGTGGATGGAAGACATGTACGGGCCTAAAAGCTTGGGTCCCACTTAGTGGGACTAATTAGCTACTTCCATTGTGTGACCATGTGACCACAAAATCTTCTAGTCCTATCTACACACTGCCCTGAAGCTGCTGGCCTGATTGAGCTATGAAATATCTGTTGAAGGCATAGCTGAGGCATCATCTCATAGATGACATCTGTGAGAATGGGGCACCATTTTCTAGGGTGTAGTATGGACTCCAATCAACAGCCATTATATGGTGCTATGTCCCCAGTAGGTAAAAAATGCATGGGTCAGGAAACAAGGGTTGGAAGTGAGAGTTACTGTGTTATCATCACTGTAAGTGACCCCCACTTTTGAAATTTATGCCCCTCATCCCTGTAACTCTAGTCTCACTGTTTAGAGGTCCTGGTTTCTAAAGGGGGGATGCTTCTTTGGGGGAACAGCAAAAGTCCTGTTGAACATTAAGTTATGGCTGCCACCCAGGTATTTTGGAGATTAAAAGAAGAGTCACCAACCTGGCAGGGGTAAATGACCATGGTCTTCAGGAAAAGATACAGCTGCTGTTATACAGTGGAGACAGGGGAGAATGTGTTTGGCATCCAGGTGATCCACTTGTGCATCTCTTGGTACTCTTTGTCCAGTTTCTATTTGCCCAATATCTATCACCCCTGAAAAGGGTATTGTGACTAGGGAATCATATCTCTCAGGGATGAGGGTCTTAGTCATCCAACCAAATAGTTTATTTAAACCAGAAGAATGAGCTAAAGGTTGGAGAGATCTGGAATAAGTTGTAGAAAGAAGAGCCATGCAGTGAGACCAGTTGCCGTGATGGCACTTTAGTTTGTCCCTCTAACGTTCCTCTTATAACTGAGCACCAGGGAAAGAGGCCATCACAGTCGTGGAGGAGTTGTTCCCAGAACTTATCTGAAGTCTGTGCATAATAGCAATGTAAGGGGTACACTCTACTGGATGTTATGATGTTCCACCCAGATCTCCCTTCAGTACTGAAGGATTTAGTCCTCCACTTGCTTTAAGTGTTGCCAGATGTGCTCTCCCCCAGCCAGCCCAGACTGGGAATTGCCCTTGACTGAAGAGAGCCCTTGCCCTGAGTGAAGATGCCTCCCCTTCCCCCCCGCCCCCTCTTGCCTCAACTCAGGACAATTCTGAAGGACTGTCCCAGTGAAAACCTCCCTATAGGGTCAGCTGAGGCCTTAGATGACATTGAGTGCCAACCCTACTTTGCCCTCTGCCCAATCCTGCTTCCTTCCCTTCCTCCACACATCTTGATCCTGAGAGCACTCCCTAATAAACTCTCTGTATGCTAACCTCCATTTCAGAGTATGCTTCTTGGGAGAAACCTGAAACAGATATAGATGTTAGCAGCTGCCCAGAACAACCGGATCTGCCACTGTTCTTGCAAGAAGATCAGATCTCTGTGTGCATGGCTACCACATACTGCTCACTTCTGCATCCAAATCTCAGGTTGGTGTAACTGCATGAAGGAATGGTAGTTACAGGGATTCTTTGGAAATTTAGTACTTAGCTTTCCAGCCTCTACAGTGTAGGAAATTAGGCTACAGGGGGGTTTGAATGGGCATAAGTTGGTGAGACAACTTACAATATCTAACCACAGTCTCTCCATATACTCTTCAAAATCCCTTTATCTTCACACACATAAACATCCAAACAATAATAGCAAGAACAACATGCTCCTGGCCATGATTCCTCTTACAAATGCACTCTCACCCTCTCCTCAAAATGACGGGCAAAAGCTAGGATGTCTAGCTTATTTCACTTAGCATAATGTTTTCAAAGTTCATCTATATTGTAGCAAGTATCAGATTTTCATTCCTTTTTATGGCTGAATAATATTTCATTGTATGTATATACTCATTTTATTTATTCATTCATATGTTGATGGACATTTAGTTTGTTTTCACCTTTTGGCTATTGAGATATACTGCTATGAATATTGTCAAACAAGTATCTGAGTCCCTGCTTTCAGTTCTCTTGGGTATCTACCTAAGAGTGGAATTGCTGGATCATGGTACTTCTGTGTTCAACCTTTTAAGGAATTGTCAAGCTATTTTCCACAATTGGCTGCACAATTTTACATTCCTACCACCAATGCATGAATGTTACAGTTTCTCTACATCCTTGCCAATACTTGTTATCCCCCCCTTTTTTTTATTATAGCCATCATAGTAGGTGTTAAGTGACACGTTAAGTTTTGATTTGTATTTTCCTAATAACTAAGGATGTTGAACATCTTCCATTAACTTTTACAACATAACTAAAAAGAACCATAGAGGATATCCTGGGTTCAGATGTACTCCCTCTCTGTGCCCATTGTGTAGTCTATTTTTTTTTTTTTTTTTTGCTCCTTTGGATTCTGGGAAAATCACTCTAGCCAACATGGTAATCAAATTTTGTCTGTTAATTCAAAGGTTTAGGAGCCCCAAATGACCAGGTGGGAGTCTCAACTTCCAGTTTGATGAGATATTGTTATATAGCCCTAGAAAACAAAACATTCTATCTTTGGCTAATACAATTTTTAATCCAACAAAGATAAAGTCAAGGAGACTGAAAATAAAAACATTTTGCAAATGAAACATTAGCTGTAAATAAACAGAGACAACCTCATTTTCCATCCCTTTTTTCCTGGAACCATGTGTCCTGGCTACTGAAGAAATAGTACCATAAGTAGTTCCTATAGGGCACAAAGTATCTCCCAGCCAGTACAGTAGCTAAGTCTTTAATAAGCTATTCCACAATTATTTTTGTCAGGTCAACTATTGGGGGATAGAGTAGATGGTGAAACCAGTGAATCCTATGGGCATGTGACCATTGCCTTATTTATTATTATTTTTTTCCCCAGTAAATGTACCTCCTTAGTCAGAAGCAATGATGTATGTGGGATACCATGTTGGTAAATAAAGCATTCATTTAGCACATGTAAATTAATGTACAAAGAGGCAGACTGGCTAAATCCATATTTAAAATAAACATCTGTGGGGATAGTGACATAGTGAAAGGGAGCCAGGTGGCTACCTGGTTCCTTCATGTTAAGGTTGCCCAATTGGGGGCTCAGAATTGGTTTCTGTTGCTTGGAGATTGGCAATTTAGTAACAGTGGGGGATAGTTTAACCTTGGCAGAGGAAAATCTATGTTTCATCCATACGTAATCCCGTATCTACAGCCTCTTATTTCATTAGCCAACTAATCATGCCTGAGTGAAAGGGACCAAACCGATATATACTAAACAGGTAACTTGACTGATTATTGAACACTTTCTTTGCAGAGGAATCTACTAGTGAATATTGACATTGAACACAATTATCTCCATTCTCTTGGTGTATATTCTGAATGGCCCATCAATATGACTCTTTCCTAAATCCCCATGCTGCCAAACCTTCAAGCTAGTTTTTTTCCGAGACCTAGACATCCAACTGAACTATTACCGAATGTCTACCATTTAAAGAGATTTCTACCTCCAGTTATCTCTCCTAGGAGTCAAAGTAGACATTAAGATGTGTTTCCCAAAGTTGCACCCAGTTGTAAGCATTTTCCATCCCTTGTCCTTTTAAGTCAGTATTGGGTGAGATTGCAACGAACACTTATAGCTGGAGCTAGCATATCTTAGAGAACTTTCTCTAAAAAGGCTTGAATATTTCACTCTCAGTTAACTAGTTACAGGGAATTGCCAATGAGATCTTAAGTATATGATGGTGGAAGGATAGATGAGAGGCAGGAGTAATACTTTGGGAGTTGGAAACATCTGCTGGACTCAAAAGGAAAGTCGCTATTTGCTGAAGAGAATTTGCTCCAAAATTCTTGGAGTTTTTGTTGTAATTATCCTATTGCTGCAGGCTCCATATAATGTTTTGATCCACAGGGTCATAAGAGATAATAGCAGAATTAATTGCCATTTAGCCTGGAAGAGCTGCCAAATTTTCTCTCCTGGACTCTCACTCAAAGCCTTAGGGGTTATTTTGTCAATGGGTTAAAATAAAACACTTGAATCTAGAGAAGCTACCAAACACTGTGGGAGAGGATACAATGTTTAGCAAATTGTTTTTCACTTTGGAATTAAGATACTGACATTTTTGGACCACTGAAACCCCACAAACTGCATGGAGAATAGATTCTGAATTTACCTGGGCATTAGCTCCTATCCTATGTCAAGTCCACAACTTTCCAAGACATCTAGAGTACCTGTTCCTTCCAATTCACTAATCCTATTAGCACATTATCATCAACATAGAGGGCCAGAGGGATGCCCTTTGGGATGTTGATGATCAAGTTTGTAGCAGACTAAATTATGTCATGGGACCACGAGGTTGACATAGCCTTAAAGGAAGTTGGTAAATGTATAATGCTAAACCTTGCAGGTGAAAGCAAACTTTCTGTAGACATAAAGGCAGGATAGGAGGCATTTTCAAGATTAGTAGGCACATTCCAGGTACCAGGTGTTGTGTTGATTTGTTCCAATAGTGAGATCACAACTGAAGCAGACCTGCTATGAAGTCACCAACTGAGAAAGCTTAGTAGTGAGTCTACTGTTATTCTCAAAAAGCTATTTTTTTTTTCACACAGGTCAAGCAAATGACTTATAGGAGGTTATCACAGGAATAACTATCTCTTAAACTTCATTCTTTAATGATGTTACTCTATGATCCCCCATGTGATGACAGTATTCATTTTGGTTTACATTTTGGAAGGTGAGGGAAAGGTTCCAGAGCTTTCATTTATCCCTTCCTTTCCATGATAGCCCCCAGCTACATAGGTCAGAATCCAGTGTAGGGGATTCTTCTGATTGTCTGGAATGGCTATTACAACTATGTGGAAACAAGTGGACAATCTATTTTGATCTTAAAAGCCCTGTGATCAACTAGCTACCCTTAAAGATTCTTCCTGTTCAAACGATTCTGATGACTAATTTGATTCTGATGTCTATTTTGAGAATATTTACCTCACCTCTGGCAGTTGCTACTTGGCTTCTGCCATTCCAGGATTTAGTTATCCTCATTTAAATAAGAAAGCCAATGGGATGCCTGGGTGGCTCAGTTGGTTAAGTGTCAGACTCTTGGTTTTGGTTCAGGTCATGATCTCATGGTTCGTGAGTTTGAGCTCTGTGTCAAGCTCCATGCTGGCAGTGCAGTGTCTGCTTAGGATTCTCTCTCTCCCTCTCTCTCTGCTCCTCCCCTGCTCACTCTCTCTCTCTCTCTAAAAAAATATAATAAATAAATAAATGAGTGAATAAGAAAGCCATTTTCAATAACGTTTTTTTTTCACCTTCACTTATGACCTACAGAGGATAGCCACCACTAACTACACTTAAAAAAATGTTGGCACTTGTCCCTTGCCAGTGCATTGCTTAATGTCAAGGTTCAAGAAGTGTTCTCTGTGCCCTTTTAGTAGTTAGAGAGTGGGCAAGCATATTGAGCATGAAAATTTGTCTCAATCTACCTATTTTCTTTAGTCTTTAGGTTCTTTCCTGTACATTGTTTCCAGAAATATCTGGCGTCTCAACCTCATTTCACATAGAATACCCCTGAGTCTCTGAGTCCATGTTTTAGAAAAAGCAAGTGAATAAACAAGACTGCCAGTTGTTTAAGCTAAAGTCATTAATAAGGGCAGCCATGTTGATTAATTCAGCCTGATCTGGAATTATTTACCTCCTTCTCTAGTTTAGAAACCTTAGAATCTGCTCCCATGCATATCATGCAGGTTCTTGATGATCTAAGAAAAATGTTGCAATTGTGTTTGTCTTTCCCTTTTTAGTTTAACTTCATAAACTAGCAAATGCTAAATATGGCTGTAGTTATCATCTGGAAGCAATGAGTGGTGATAAGGGAGGAAGATAAGGAGAACTGGCATCTACTGCAAGTTATTTACCTGAAGTGAGATTGTGACAGACTCAAAAAAGATAGTTACAATATCAAGATATACAAGAGGAAGGACTGATTTTTCTGGGGGTAGCTCAGTGGGGCTTGGCAGTTCAGACACACATTATAGTTAAATCCTCCCAAATATCCCCATTAGTTATGGGTGGATAACTATAGGCAGAGCACCAAGCCGTCCAAATTTTCACATGAGACCTAATGTGAATTTAAATTGACCTATGTCATAATTCAGAGACTTATAGGATCACACTCTACATCTCATTTCTGGCTCTGTCAGACAAAAAAAAAAAAAAAAAAAAAAAAAAAATAGCTGACAAGAAATAAAAAAAAAATAGCTGACAAGAAATAAAAATGTTTGGGGCAATTACATTAACTCCTCGGTCTCCAGTCATGGCTTCAACCAAGAACTTAAAATCTAAATGTTATCCTTTTCTTTCCTTAAGAACTCCAGTATGATTAGAACTAGTTAGTCCACACACAGACTTTATACTTCTTATGTTCCTCCATTCTGTTATCTAATAGCAGACCCTTGGGCTTCTAAGACCTAGCCTTCAATGAGCATTCCAGTGCTTCTGGTGACTGCATGTAAAATGTTTAGGCAACTTTAACCACTGTGCCCATCCCCTGCTCACCATAAGATCCTCACTGCCTTCAAATCCAACCAAGATAGACAACCAATCTCAGATTCCTATTTTCCTTACCTGAATGAAAAGCCACCTCTGTAATCAATTAATTTATCCATCAGCATTCACTCTAATCAGTTTAAGCAGATACTATGTAGTTTAAAGAGTCTTTAGGAGAGCCAGAGAACCAGGCTTGAGTGATTGCTACACAGCAAGGAACAGAGCAGCTTGAGAAATATGTAAGTCCAACATAGAAGTGTTTTGAAGAAAACATTCCTGGTATTACTTTGTCATTTAGAACCTATAGTGATAGGAACTAGACTCTAGAAATTTGACCACAGCTGCTCTGGCAGAATTGCATGTTTCTGCTTCCCAGGAGATCTAATCTTCCTCTATGTGTCCACTGCTCACGTTGTTCACTTCCATCTTTGACTTTTGAGTGATTATGGTTGGGTGGCAGAAGCTAGATCTTATTAGGACCCCTAAGCTGCAAGGGAGTCTGGGAAGTGGGTAGTTCTGCTTTTGGCTTCTATTATACAGGAAGTCAAGCTACAGGGAGTTTGTATAAATGCTGAGGTACTCAACTTAGTTATCTTTCACACTTGTTAAAGGAGCTGTCAAACCTCTGACCCTTTCCTCCGTTTGATTAAACTCGGCAGATAGCATAGGCAGGTCAGGTAGGAGTCAAGGAGGCTGAATTAGCTGTGGGTCATTTCTTCTTAAAAATAAGGAATTTTACAGGAAGAGTGGAGCTATCCACAAGGTACTAGAATTATAATATAAAAATAGAAAGCAGATGTGTTAAACATTACAGCAAGGAAGGAAAAGAAGTCAATATTTACAAAACAAAGAACTAATGGCATTTTCCCCCCTCAGTCTTCTAAGGTATGACAATGGTAGAGCCAAGAATAACAAAGAACAGGAACTAGAAAAAATGAATTGCAGTTTCTCTTAATTTTCATTCATGTCTAAATCCTCTGTTCTTAGATTTTTAAATAAAAAACAGCAACAGGAACTTAGCTTTGGGCAAAGACTGGAAACAATTCAGGTGGTTATACTTTTCTGAAAACAAGATTTAATTTTTTCAGGTTCAAATGAGCACAATTCAAAGTAATGTGATGATCATGAATGAATGATAAGTGATGTGGGGAGATGATAACATTCAAAACAGATAAGATAGTAATTAATTTGGGGACAAGTTCATATCTGCTACATCTAAATAATTCGAATCCTAAAAATAAGGAAGCATATGGAAATTAAAAGGAACCTTAAAACAGTCTAACTTCTTACTGCAAGGCAGAATTCTTTCTATTACATTTCTGACAAATGATTCATCTTCTATCATCCACATGAATATTTCTGGGAACAAAAAACTAATCATCACATTGGTTATCAAATGAGAAATTCACTTAGTTTTTGGTATAACTAAGTGAAGTTTTAGTGTTCGTTTTATCTAGTGATTAACACTTTTGTAAGTTCTCACAATCTATGCGATCTATTCTTTTACTAATGTAGTTACAAATTTATTGAAGTTCTCAATAGGTGTGAAAGATTTTTTAAAAGCCAATTTTAATGTGTTATATATCCTCTAATAATCAAAATTAAACATGTTAAGAAGATTAACCCCTTGGGTAGTTTCTAACCTTCCTATCGAAACCCCCCATTTAGTACACTGTACTAAACAATGAGCATTGCTAACAGAAACGTTTTCAAACCCCAAAAGAAAATAAAGATCCATTCATGTATTTTATTTTAATTTATTATATATTGAAGAAGAAAAGGCAAGGGAAGTGGAATGGCTGTTCCTAAAGTTGATTTATACTGACTTACCTGTTATTGAAAGAATTACAAACTGCACTGATATCAAAACCCAAAATAAATTCATTTGCATAATATCTACTGTGAGATTTACCTCGTCCCACTGTGGCAATCATGTTGGTCAAGATTCTTTTGGATTGTGAATGACAGAAAATCATTAAACTGGCTTATTCAAAAGAAGGAATTTATTTATTGACTTATGTAACTGAAAAGGTGATTGATTCAGACATGGCTGAATCCAGGTACTCATGTGATAGGATTACTAATCTCTCCCTCTGATCTATCTCTTGCCTCTGGCTGACTCTTCTCCACTAGTGACAGTGATAGTCAAGAGCAGCTCCAAGTCTATGTGCCACCATTTAATCTGAGAGACTAAGAGAAAAATTACCAGGTGTACTCACAACTGCAAAGAAAAGACCTCCCCACCCCCACCCCCGCCAGCCGTTCTCGGAACCAGCCAGGGCGTGCCCAGTTGTGGTCTGACCTAAAGGCGGGAACCAATCAAGTTCTGCTGAGTGGTTTGAAAAAAAAAGGTGGGAGCCAATCAAGTTCTGCTGAGTGTTCAAATTTAAATGTCAACCAATAACAGCTCTGTAACCGCGAAAAATCCCTAACTTGTTTGTGCCTGTCTATAAAAGAAGCTGTAAGATCCTTGTTCGGGGCCTCTTAGCGTCACCCGCAACGAGTGCACAGAGGACCGGTTCGAACCTGCAATAAACAACCCTTGCCGCTTGGCTTTGACTCTGGACTCTGGTGGTTTGTTCTTGGGGGTCTTTTGAATTTGGGCATATCAAATCAACTCCACCAGACATTAAGAATGCCTCTTTTCTAATAATTGCAGCCACGGTTCTCTGGCTAGCTTTCCTGAGCTCAACTTGGTTCACACATCTGTTCTGAAACTCTTCACTGCAGTCTGAGAGGTCGAATAGGCTGATTTGCCAATATGAGTGTATTGCTGGAAACAGGAAGGGCTAAGCGTAACTGAACTGCGCAAAGCTTCTGGCTGACAGGACAGTGCAGGCTTGGCTATTTGCTGGGCAAGGGCTTCATCTGCCTGGGGGAAGGGGTGTATTTTTCTAATTTGCACAAAGGCATCCTATGGACTAGCTGTGGCTTTGGGGCCATGGATGTGAACCACTCGGACTGTGAGTGGGGGACGGTAGTCCGGTGCTGTTTCTACACTAAGGAAAAATGGACCCTGAGCAAACAGAACTATCAGCTGCACACTACAGAAGAAAAGCCATGACACTAATGATTAGTGTAATTCTGAATGTCTTGTCTTGTAGATCCATCTCAACCCAATTTAAATTTACTTTGGCTAACTCATCCAATCCACCAATATCGACTCCTTATTATAGGCCAAAAAGTATGCTTGTTTGGTGTGTGTTTGGGTGTGTGTTGGGTAAGTGGGTAAGGAGGCACTACCCCAAACAGACAAAAAACAGAAAAGACACGAAAAAGGGCAGAAGAGACCTGTTCCTTAGAAATCATAAAACATTCTAACTTCTTTTTTTATTTTTTTTAATGTTTATTTATTTTTGAGACACAGAGAGACAGAGCATGAGTGGGGGAGGGTCAGAGAGAAAGGGGGACACAGAATCTGAAGCAGGTTCCAGGCTCTGAGCTGTCAGCACAGAGCCCGACGTGGGGCTCGAACTCACCAACTGCGAGATCATGACCTGAGCCGAAGTAGGTCACTCAACTGATTGAGCCACCCAGGTGCCCGTCTTTTTTCTTTTTAAATGAAACTCTACTTTGCTTTACCAAATAATTTAAAAAATGGTAGAATGTAAATCTTCCCTTAGTTGCTTTTTAGCCAAATAATTTGTGTATTTAAGTGAACTACACATCTATTATATGTTCAAATATAATGATACTCTGGCAAATTTACAAAATTAAGGGATTTAAAAATAAATATTTACTTCATTATATTTGTTATAGGTATATCAATCCTCACTTAGAGTGTGATTCAGCAGTCAAATATGCATCCTGTAGAAAGTCAACTTATGTTTTCAGGTGAGCTTTACCGCTTAGCTTTATTTTTAAATTACGGCTAGTAACTCATAGTTTACTAAAAAAAAAAAGAAAAAAAAATTGAATTAGCCTTGTATTTCTGTACAGGAAAAACTTACCTTTACTCCCCCTTTTAAGTTCTGTAAATTAACCTCAAACCTTAGGGAAAGCGCAAAATAAATACGCTAATATTATCTAGCCAAAGTAAAACAAAGGGTAGGGGAGTGGGGAAAGAAGGCGGGCAGTAACCAAACGCCAAATGGGATTTGTTTTTACTTAAGCATGTACAGAGCATCAGCGAGAACTTCCTTGTAAGCTAAAAGTATTCAGCATCTGAAAAAATATTTAAGTCTAGTGCTTTCTGGAGAAAAGAGAACAGGATTTAAGTGAGTAAATACTTAAGGCTAAGTGAGTAAATACTTCGGGGCGGGGGGGGGAAGCTAACCGCCACCGTGGAACTTTGGAACTTCTTTTTGTTTGTTTTTTTAAAAACTCAGCAGCGGAGTGAATTTTCCTGTTCCCGGGCCAGTATTCAGGGAGACCTGCGTTTGAGGCGGTGTACGCCTTCTTAGTGCCGGAGGGAGAGCGGTGGTGATGATGACGAGGAAGTGATGATTTACACAAATCCAAGCGCCAACCGGAGCCCGCAAGGCCCGAGCGCCCGGGCGGCCGGGCTGGCTCCGCGTCTGCAGGCGTCCCCGCGGCAGCCGGGCGCGGACGCGGGCGCGGTGGGGACCGCCGGCGCGCGTCAATGGGCCCATTCAGGCCGGCGCGGCGCGGGGGTTGAGAAGTTAAGGGGCGGGAGGTGGCGCGCCGGGGCCGCGGCCGCGCTATTTGCATTTCAATGAGACCCGCTTGTTGACTCAGTGCCCGGCGCTTCCGCAGCTCCCACCAGAATCTGCCTTTGTTGGTTTTAGCTCCGGTCAAGTCCACTTCTTGCAACGGGGGAGCCGCGCGCATTTAGTTTGTGTAGTCAGGCAGAACACTCGACAGGAAGGAAGGAGGAAGGGGTGCTCTGCGCGGCCATTGTCTGGGCAACTGGGCTTAAGCAGCCGAGTGACTATTTAATCTATAAGGTGCACTTGAATCCCTCGCAAATCCGCTCAGTGTGGAGCAGGGGGTACCCAGACAGGGACAGATGGTGCAGAACCCCTTTGTTTAAAAATATGGAAATGCGCTTTTTCATTTACTTAAGGTAGTCCGCTCTTTTAACTGTTGCTATTCCCCCTTGTTGCATTGTCAGCGAGAGACCCGGAGATGCTAATAGGTCTGGTCAACCCTGCCTAAGCGCCTCCCTATTTTTTATTGTATTGTATTATTTTATTTTATTTACCTTTTTAATGTAAGTGCTGGAAGTGAGGCTGCTATGTATGGTAAACCATCGTTACAGTAGGGACCCCTTGTACCCCTCTGGCGTCTTCTGAGCTTAGAGAGCATCCGAAGGAAATCTGTTGAAAAGTTTTGGAAGATCTCTTTTTCAGGGGCCCCCTCCATTTCCTTTTTCACATCAAACATCAAATTCAGAGAGGTCAGGATGCTTCACATACAACGTGATTTCCCTAAGGATAGAAGGAGAATTTACTGTCTTCAGGGTCTCCTGATGCTTTGCGGTGACCTCTTGGGCCATCAAGCACAGTGAAGGACGGCCCCCTTGGGTTCACAGAGCTGGAAGGATACCAGTGCAGCTCCACGAGGCCGCACACGTGTTTCTCCTTCCACAGCTGTAATTTAGAGTATGTTCAACATCAGGCTGTGGAAATGTACACACACACTTGCAATATTTTAGAAAAGTGGAAGACTGTGCCCATAGAGCCTTTGAGCGTGTTGACATCTCACAAGATGGAGTTTTCTGATTATTCTGACAGTATCAGGGACTCCATAGTCAGTGGGGCTAGGGGTGCCCTTGGGAACTTCTGAACACACCCACCTCAGTCTGAAATGAGGTCAACCAACCATCCACACACATGACCTATGTTTATTGTCCCAGCTTTCATATAAAACATGGCAGTCATAGTCCTGCTGGACTCCTCTAGCCATAGCAATACAAATCAGTTAAATGAAAAATCTGAAAGGAAAACTGCATGGTAAAAAACAGTAATTTCCCATTATTTAACAAGATTACACAGGAAGCAGATTTTTGTCTTGCGGTTTTGAAGGTAGGATGAAGGTGACACATTAGAAAATAGATTGTTGAAGTATTTTAGTCTTGAGGTGTTTAAGTCTTGGGCATGTTAATACATTTATGTGAAGAGACAGAGGTCTGTTTGGTCTTTAATTCTAATGCAAACATTTGTGTGAAATGCTCACAGTCCATTTCTGTTTTTCTTTTTCTTTTTTTTTTAATTTTTTTAACGTTTATTTATTTTTGAGACAGAGAGAGACAGAGCATGAACGGGGGAGGGTCAGAGAGAGAAGGAGACACAGAATCTGAAACAGGCTCCAGGCTCTGAGCTGTCAGCACAGAGCCCGACGCGGGGCTCAAACTCACGGACCCTGAAATCATGACCTGAGCCCAAGTCAGACGCTCAACAGACTGAGCCACCCGGGAGCCCCCATTTCTGTTTTTCTTAAAAGGCACTCTTACCTGCCATGTGGCTGTAGACTCCTGCTCTCAAGTTGTCCCGACATGCTCTCTCTAAAAACATACACAACATACATACAACACCTGGATCTGTGATTTAATTACTATCTAGGCCATCACTGAGAGGCTTTCCAAGTGGCCAAGTGCAAGGATTTTGTTTCTTATCCAAGTACATTTGTCCATCACAGCCCGAGTCTATGAACTGTTGCTTAACTATGAATTCCTGCTACATTTCCCTTTCAGTTAACCACTTTTGAGCAGGAAAGAGCCATAATCAGGTATTAGCCATAATTCATATTCTTTGCAGATAACTTGAAACCACCTTAGATTTATCTTGTTAGAAATTAATTAAAAATGCAGGTGTGGGAGGATCAGTATTTTTACACACTTAAGCATTGTTGAGTAAACAAGTTTGTTCAGATATTCAAGTTAAAGGAAAGAGCTATGCTTGGAGTTCCTAAATTTTACAAGTTTTCCTTCCAAATGAAAAGGGAATATATTATTATTATTATTATTATTATTATTAAATATCCCATGGACAGGTGTGAGCTTGAGTATATTAAAGTTGTTGGCTTTCTTTTGATTGTATATAATGAGCCTTTTTGTTGGACCTTATTACAGTGATGGTCTCCCTTTCTGATTCTGATTAAACCATGAAACCCCACACACTCACTCATATTTGTCATTTGCTTTTGGTTCATAAGTGAGTTTTGGTGATGTGACTGTGCAGCTACAAATTCCCTAAAGCACTGGAATGCAGTAAAAGAAAACTACCCCATCTAGCAAAGAGTTTTGGTTCCAGTTGAGCCTGCAGCTTCATGCTCACTCATAGTTAATAAATGATGGCCATTCATCTAGCCCAGGGGGTTAAGATTGGGGCACCCAGATTCTATTGGGTAAAACATTCTCAGGATGCTCCTGAAGCCCATGTGTTATAAGGGGCCAACCTGACCCTCCGTTAAAGATCAGAGAATAAGACTATGTATTCCCATAGGGAAAGGCCACTGTAGCAACTGACCCTGTTTATGGGAGAGGATTTTGGCCAGTTGGGACATGAATTCAGATCCTTTCATTATGAATCTGTTCCTATAAGGTTATCATGTCTGGGTTGAAGTTATTTAAATTGAACTGTTATTGTTAGTTTGGCACTGTTTAGGTTTGTCTAAAATGAAAATAGTTATGGTGACCTTCAATACCGGAAAGGGGATTATTTAGAAGTGTGTGCCATAATTTCTATTCAGGTGTGGACTTAGTTTAGGAGAATTCCCCAAGTCAGAAATTGTTTTTCTCAAAGGCAGGACAAATTCCTAACTGCCAACAGTAAAATATTTCTGTTTTTTCTCTTATCTCACTGGCCTCCTCCTAGTCTTCTTTACAGGCTCTTTGCCCCTTTCCTTATCCCTTATTGGGCTCTCTTAGAGCTTCTGTCTTTGGTCCTCATCTCTTCTGTACATTCTCCCATGGTGAGGTAGCTGGGGAGATCTTTCTTGAACATACTGTACTCTTTTGCCTCAGGACTTTTGCACATACTGTTTTTGCTGCTTAGAATGTTATTTCCCCGGATATGGGGATCCCTGGCTTGTTTCTTTTTTCAGTTCTGTAGTCAAATGTCACCTTTCAAATAAAGCTTTGTACAGTTTTCCATAGAAAATAGCAGATATCCAGTTATGGCTGGGACTAGGGTGAAGCAAGCAAAGCATGCAGGACACAAAATTTAAGAAGGCAAGTTCAGGGTCAATACCTGAGAATATGTGCCTCTTTAAATTTGGTCCCCTAAGTACTTCACTTGCCTTACCTGCCCCAGTCCTACCTGTCCTAGTCCTATACCTGTACTCAGTTACTCTCTAGTCTCTGAATTTATTTTTCTTCACAGATATTATCACAACTAACATATAATTGATTATTGTATGTCTTCCCACCCTTGTCCCACTCACACCAGTAGAATGTGGGACCTGTGGGAACAAAGGCCCTGTCTGTTTTGGTTTTGCTATATCCCCAGAGCCTAGAACAAAACTCAGAACATAGTAGGTTTCCATTATATATTTATACTTAAATGAAAATAATGTCTAAATCACTACCACTTGCATTATTGATGACTCTCAAATGCACAAAAACATGTTTTGTAAGTGGACCTCTCCCCTTGGCTGTCTATCCCACAAGCTTTTCAAATTCAGCATGCCCCAAATTGCATTTATCACTGTTTCACTCCCCAAACTACCTCCCACCTGAATTCTCTTGTCTGATGAATTGTAACTCCATCCAGCTCAGATCAAAATGCTAGAGATGTGGTAATTCAGGCTTATCAAGTTTACTCCCTAGATAACTCCTGCCTTCTCCATCTCCTTCCCTACTGTCCTGCTTTAATTCAGGCTCTCCTTCTTTCCTCCTGGAAAAACTGCCATCACTTTCCAACACATCTCATGGCAAATAGCTTGTGCTGTGCTGAAAATTTCTGCCACATTGCTGTGAAGTGAACTCTCTAAACTGTAATATCTGATCATGCCACTTTCTTATCTTAAAATCCTTGTATGTAGCCCCATAGGTTTGAAGATAGGATTAAAGACCATTGGTGATCTGTCTGCTGACTCTCTCCTTGATTTCAGTTTCTTGCTGTGCTCACTCCTTTCTTCCTGCTCCTGTTATCTACCCTTCCCTCCTCTACTCAAGGCACACACTTTGTGCTCCACTCCCCTGAGGACTCTGGAATTTTGAACTGCTCTATCTTCTTAAATGCTACTTTACTATTGCCTGGCTAATCTCTATTTATCCATTCAGCTTCAATGGAATGGGCAATTTGAACTCCCTCTACCTATCATGCTATTTTATAATTTTCTGTTTGGTTGCCTGTCCCCCCATTATGCTGTGAGGGCCTTAAAGATAGGAACTGGGTCTTTCATTTTTGGATATCCAGTATAGAGTTGGCTCTCCATGTTTGTTGAATGAATGTATACATTCACCAAAAGATTATTTTATGTGGGATAAGGTATGGATCTAAATGACTTTCTCCTTACCACTTGCTATCTATTTATTCCAACACTATTTTAAAAAATCCTTCCATTCTCCCTTGTGTGAGGAGATAACTTTGCCATACAGTACATTCTTATATTGTACTTCAGTTTTTCTTTTATCGTCTTGATTTATATCTATTCCTGTATCAATAACATATCAGTCTAGTCGCCCATAGCCACTTTTTTTTTTCCTGAAGTGTTGTTTAGGCTGTGCCTAATTTTATTTTCCTAAACATATTTTGGTCTCAAATGTTTTTTTGATTTTGTTTTTACTTTTTTAAAGTTTATTTATTTTGAGAGAGAGAGAGAGAGAGAGA